>NC_080572.1:249222722-249523555 GCF_030247185.1 Malaya genurostris | reverse complement strand
TATCTTCTATGAGAAATCCTTCTGCAATTGATCTGGTTCTAGCAGATCAATGTCACATTTGTTGTGAACTGTCTTTGATTCCGATCATCTACAGATAGCATTCAGGATTTGATAGTAAGGAATGATTAATTCAGTTAGTTATACTACTGTGAGCAAAAAATAGTAAGATTTTATTTAAAATGTAAAAATTCTTTATTTATTCTTCTAAATCTATTTCGTTCCCCTCAAAGTAATTTCCCCCGTAATTCTTCCTAAAGTAATTCCCGGAGCGGTCGGTTGAGTGCGCTCTATAGCCAGAAGTCACACGGAGCTAAATCAGACGAATACGGTGGTTGATGAACGACATTAGTTGAATTTTTGGCCAAAAAATCACGAAGAATTCATGACGGTGCATTATCGTGGTGCAACAACCAAGAGTTGTCAGCCTATAATTCTGGCCTCTTTTCACGAATATCTTTGCGCAAATGACGCACAACACTCTAATAGTATTCCTTGTTGACAGTTTGGCCGGTTGTATGGAATTCGGAGTGCACCACACCTCGATAATCAAAGAAATGGACATGATTCGTCGTCAACGCGTTCTCGACCTTCTTTAAACAACTTGTACTAATCAAAAACACTTTTTCGTGACATACAATTATCACCATAGGCCGTTTTGCAACATTCTGAACTTTTTGGCTCCAGAAATTTGATGGAACTTCTTTGTTGAATACTTCCACTCATTGCAAAAATCGCCGATTGCACTTTTAGTACTTCAGAAAGATAGACGTATACTAAACATTGATGAATTTTTTGACGTGATACTTGACACAGCTGACAGTCACTGACAGTCAAAAATGGCTTTTATCGTATCAAAGAACGCTCACTGGCAACTCTTCACACGATTGAATCAGTGCCATCAAAGAGAGACGGATATCATCGCAACAACAAAAACCCGGCATGGCTCATTTAACATAGAATCGACATCAGTGCGAGAGCGAACTTCTCTCGATGACATTTCTGAGAATCAAAGGTTAGCACGCTGCTGTGGGGATCCTCTCTAAAGCAACAAACGGTCGCTTATTCTCGTTTCGCGATCCGATTCTATACAGGCAGTCGATAATTGCGATAGAATCATTTTACTATTGCCGCTTATTCTAACTATGTGCATATAATCTTTGTATAAGTTGTGTCTATGAAAATGTCTGTGAATGCTCTACACAATGGTTTTGAACTATTGCAACCTAGTGTGAGAATTATCAAGTTGAATCATCGATTCGATTTTCTGCGATAATTGTCAACTTGCGATTCTCTCTTGGGAAATTCCATACATCAACGATCATTATCAGACTGTACACTTTTTTTAAGGGCCGTGAAATACTCAGAGTATGAAGTGGAGCGAAGAAATGTAGCAAAATTCTCTCACGGTTCATGCATTGAGAGACTCGAGTTCTTGTAGCATCTTTTACCGGATTGAAAATGTTGTATACAATGTAGATAGCAATATAGCAGCTTCTGTCAAATTTTCAGCAATTACCAACACTGCTGACAGTCATACCAACCTAAAAAAAAATATTTCGAAGAATAAGGTTTCCTCGCGAAATATAATTCCACCTTAAAATTAATCGGCCTCTTTTGTTATTCCCGTTTCTTTCATTTTAATAATTCAAACCCAAAATGGTTTACCTATTGTAAGACTAAAAGAACTGTGATAATTGATTGATTGTTCAGCATGATGCTGCTAAAGATTACATATTGTAATTCAATATTCAAATATATTATTCAATAACCGTCTTTTCAGTTGATTTGATATGAAACCTCTACTTTCTGCGATTGTATAAGTATTTTTAAGTAACATTTAAATTCATCCCAGCTTAGCGACTTATGTTTAGCACAACAACTCGACATATGAATGTCATGTTCTGACAAGTTGAAGACGATACGTAGGGAAAAAGAATTATTGAACTAGTTCATGGCATTCGATTAAAATGTCAACGTTTTTGGACATCAACGACACCCAATTAATCGGTCCATTTTAGAACCAAAAATTCGATTCCTGGAATACCCATATAAACTCATACTACCATAATTTTTGAGAACTTTTTGTTCAATGTAGTATTTCGCAGGCCAATTGGCTCAGTGAAAGCATTCCAATTACAGAGCAAGAGTTTCAATCAAAGTAAAAAAAAATACACCGTGAACAAGTAAAGCATGCAGGTAGTGGTTATCAAGGCATCGAATGATCGCATGCTTCATTGGAAAGATCTATGCAGCTACCAATTATCGGTATCTCATATGAGCAGATAACATCTCTATTCCTTGCAATGAACAAGGGGAGATCTCGTCGATTCTTTGAATGCTGCTCTCAAACCAATTAAAATCGAGAAAAAACACTTATTAATATTTGCGAGTCAGTCTGTATTTTCACTCGTACAGTAATCGTGTAAATGTTCAGCTTGTACGGAACCTGGTATTTACCTTTCCCGATCGTTTACTACCAAGACGAACACTTATTATTTAAACCCCAAGGCTACTAGAATAATGCCCGAAAAAAAAAACGATTTCATTCAATAATACATCTTTTTCTCACGTCTGTTGCTCTAATTCCGCACGTTAGTGAGACCTGGAAAGCCAATCACCGAGAAAGGAACGCCTCCAGTTCAAATGAAAACTGTAACGGCATTCTCGGCTGGTGCAAACCGCGATGCCCAGCAGCCAATTTGGAAACGAAACATTTGGCAAAGCGAAAAAGCGAACGGGCCAGCTTTCGATTTTGAACGTCACTGACCCAATAGCTTTGATCTGGAACGCTTACGACTAACTAGCTCTAGTCTAGTGATTAATTCGAGGAACACTTTTCCCGGTGGATTTCGCGGCCGAGTGATTTGACAGGCCATAAACTATATCATATCAAATTAGTTTTTGCCGTGTTACGATTTCCTACTTTTGCTTAGGGAACCCGTTGGCAATCACGGTTCAGCTGATTGAGGTCTAGCGGATTGCCGACGAAAGTGCGATCATGCCACCGATTTAGAGTCTAGAATTCAAAGTCAATTTGGAATGATTATATTTCTTACCATTTGGCTGATGTTGTGTTTGTAGGAAGGATGCTTACCTGGAATGAAAGAGAGAAATACTATTTAGTATCATACTATTTTCAAACAAGCAATAAATTAACACAATCAGACTTCATCCACGTTAATATTTGCTGATTTATTCACCCAACGCACATTTCATTTTGATTACCATAATAAATCGCACGGCACTAGCAAAATTACTGACAGAAAAGCCAGGCAGCGCATTCTCAACACGGTTGCACTTTCATTTTTCCCGTCGAGACCTGGTCGATGCATTGACGCCACCATCTCTATCATCCCAAAACGGCGAAATCGTCCCATAAATCAGCTCGTAATCTGCATTAATGGGCTCCCCACACCAATAGATCATCGGCATCACATCAGATGGAGACGGTACAGATCTTATCCATACGCAAACCTCCCAATTTCGTATCCAGTAGCGTAGACGAGTTGCGTTTCGAATGAGAAATGCACGAGTCGCGCGAGGGAAACGAAAAAAAATCCTATCGTGATCAAATGAGAGGTAATCAAACGTGTAATAGCGCAATGAAATTGAGTTATTATAAACGGGTACAGCTTCATATTCACGTTCGCTCCTCACTCCGGCATCGTAAGGTCTCCTGTCCGTGACAGGCAGTTAAGTCTTCAGATGCAACAGTTGGAACCTTCGACCTCGCAGAGTGCGGCAGCGGCACCGTAAGCCGCAAGCCGCAAGCTTTCCGAAGAGGAAGCGAAAGTCGCTGCGAGCAGAACAATTAGCAATAAAACCAGATCGACTTTCGGTTGGAGTGATAATTACAGCGTATGGAAAATAGGAAAATAGATCGGAAGAGTTTTTTTAAAGTACAACTTTTGTTGTACATTTGGACAGATGGAAAGGCGGTTCGAAAAATAACGACGATAGTTGGGAAACAATGGACATCCTGCTCTGTGCGGTGGTTACAATTTAACAATTTAACTAGGCTTGTTTGTACAACGCAGCTTGAAAGGTGGGAATGAGTTTCATGGAACGGAAATGTTTATTGTTGAATTTGTTTCAGCAAACACACGACGTTAACCATTATGGATTTATTGAGACTCAATACAATGAAGTTTCCTCTACCTTTTTAGATGATGGAACTCAACAACTACTGAATGTTTTCTCCGCTTGATTATAGCCCAATAGTTTTCTATTTCACGGAGCCCTAGCGTATTGGGAGAGTTCATGTTATCGGGTACCATGTGAACGTTGTTCATGGCACGCCACATACCATCGACTTTTTTCGGAATAGCAAGATGCCAAATCCTACCAAATCAGAACAGAACGTTTGTGTATCATAAGGACAAGAACTCTTGCACATTAATTTCCTGGTTGAAAACCGCCATAAAGACGTAAATGTCGCTTTGAAAGCCAGCGGAACAAATGGCCGGACACACGGGTTATTTTTTGCGAAATTCGACAGATTTGTTTGAAATGGGGAAAAAGGGAAAACAATTGATATAGCGCATTTTGTTCCTTCGGGCAAGGTCAGTCTAGAGGCCGTGTGGAATCCGGCAAAAAAAAACTTAGCCAAGAATAGGTCCACTGGGTTCCTGCTTTCATGTCGTAAAAAGGCCAAAATTTCAGCATTTTCTCTTTCCCCAATTTCTGTTGCCATTCATCGTTTCGAATTTTTTTGTTTTTTACCTTTCTCAGGCAATAAAATCACTTAAAAACTGACTTTTGAACCGAGACCCCGAGAGCTGAGTGTCATATACCATTCGACTCAGTTCATCGAGTACGCAAAATGTCTGTGTGTGTATGTGTGTACGTAACAAAAATTGCACTCGATTATCTCGGATGGCTGGACCAATTTTCACAAACTTAAATTCAAATGAAAGGTTTTTTGGTCCCATAGCCTGCTATTGAATTTTATGCGGGTCGAACTCCCGGTTCGGGAGTAACGTAAATGTAAAGTGTACAAAATAAATTAAAAAAAGTGCACTCAATTTTCTCTGATTCACTTAACCAATTTTCTTCAATTTAGATTTGAATTGAAGGCTTTATAGCTCCATTGCCCGCTATTTAATTTCATCCGAATTCGGAATCCGGTTCCCGAGTTAAGGGGTCAAATGTGCAAAATAAGTACCCTTGATTTTCGCAGAGACAATTTTCACAAGCTTAGGTCGAGTAGCATATCCTAATCGATTCAATTCATCACGTTTGAAAAATGTCTTTTTGTGTATGTATTTGTGAGAACAAAATATTCACAAAGAGGACTGACTCAATTTTCACAAACTAAAATTAGAATGAAATGTAGCTCTGCGTCATAGGTACCAATTGAATACTAACCGGATCCGAGTTCCGGTTATGTAGTTGAGAATTATTGAGTGTGGACAGCTAGAATATACTAGTTCCATTTACTAATAAGGTCGAAATCAAATATAATAATTTCGATTTTAAGAACTTCTTGGTATTGATAGTAAATGGTATAATTGGTCAATTTCAATGCTCGGCTCCTGAAGTTCCAAAAACAACTCTGAAACATATATAGGCGAAGCCAAATGGATGAGAAACTCACAGAAAATATAAGTTTTTGGAACAAGATACGCTCAGAGACAGGATTCGAACCTGCGATCTTATGCATTCAGTTCATACGCGTTATCATTTCGCCACCCTAAAAGCAGTGTGATAGACACGGCTCTAGCACACGACTGGGTTTGGTTAGCGTAGATCGAACCTGGTCTAAAGCCTAGGCCGCCTCACGACCGGTATCCCATATCCAAACCATAGTTGGACGTCTAAATAAATAAATAAATCATTAATTGACAATAAATCAATTCTGGATATGAGTTAAGGATTGACGAGCGCGAACGAATGTTAAATTCTTCTTCGCAAGCAGAGCAAAGCAAAATCTTGGCATTACATTCCATTTGTGGAATTTGGCCTTTCTGTTTCAACAGACTTTGCAGCCGATTCTTAGCGTACAGAATCATTGCATGGCTAGTACTATGGATCCTACTGATACTAAGAATCCTTCCAGGTCGGGGCTCGAACATACGACAACTGGCTTGTAAGATCAGCGTCCTATGCATTGAACCGCCAACCCGGGAGCAGAGAAGAAATTTAAAAAGCAGAGAAGAAATTTAAAACGATGCACCGTGTGGCATCCAGCGGAATTATTTTCAAGCGAGAATCGATCCACTGGTTTCCTGTTCCATGTCGTAAAAGGCCACAAACGTAGAAGCTTCAAATCAAGATATATTTCTTGGGCTATATTCAAACATGCCAGCTACTGGCAAAGCTTGCAAAGTTGCGCTCAGTCAGAAGCATTTTTACCAGATTTGAGTCTGAGAATGTCAAAATGTCTACTGAATTTTTTCAAGCATCAGTATTCTGGTCAGAGCTCTGACTGGACATTGCAAACTAAATTATCACATGGCTACTATTCAGCGTGCAGAATATTATTCTCGTGATTTGTGTGAATGCGATTACCATACTTCATAGCATCTGATATGTAACTGTCCCACAACTACGTATCCGAGGTTTTTGGTTCTCCATGCTTGGTTGAATATGTGTATGGGGACTAAAATTGAAGGATATTCTATCATTTCTCATCCAATGTGGTAAGGGGCTACATTCAGAGGAGTTCATCATTGCTCCTGGAGTGAATGAATCCTTTCTGTTTCTTTCTTTAAAGCTCGTCCAAAATCAGTTGTTTTGCCTGAACACATCGATGCTGTGAAAAATCAGATAGTTGAATATCGCCACGTACCGTACCGTGAAATGGAGGCAGCCTTGGGCTTTAGTTTGAAATGCTTATAACAGTTCGGCTGAAAAGTTCGTATCGTTTAATAGAAACACACATTTTTTGCCAAAATTCGTTTTTATTATTCAACATAATTGCCATCAGAGGCGATACAGCGATTATAGCGATCTTCCAACTTTTCGATACCATTTTTGTAGTACGATTTGTCCTTTGCCTCAAAATAGGCCTCAGTTTCAGCGATTAACTCTTCATTGCTTCTAAATTTTTTACCAGCGAGCATTCTCTTGAGGTCTGAGAACAGGAAAAAGTCACTGGGGGCCGAATATGGAGCATACGGTGGATGAGGGAACAATTGGAAGCCCAATTCGTACAATTTCTTGTGACACGGTGCATTGTCTTGATGAAACAAAACTTTTTTCTTCTTCAAATGAGGCCGTTTTCTTGAAATTTCGTCCTTCAAACGCTCTAATAACGCTATATAATAGTCACTGTTGATGGTTTTTCCCTTTTCAAGGTAGTCGATGAAAATTATACCATGCGAATCCCAAAATACAGACGCCATAACCTTACCGGCCGATTGTTGAGTCTTTCCACGCTTTGGGTTCGGTTCATCGCGTGCAGTCCACTCAGCTGACTGTCGATTGGACTCCGGAGTGAAGTGATGGAGCCATGTTTCGTCCATTGTTATATATCGACGAAAAAAATCGGTTTTATTTCGATATAACAGCTCCAAACACTGCTCCGAATCTGATGATTCGTTGTTGTTTTTGATCGATTGTGAGCTCACGCGGCACCCATTTTGCTCAAAGCTTTCTCATATCCAAATATTCGTGAATAATATGTCCAACTCGTTCCTTTGATATCTTTAGGGTGTCAGCTATCTCGATCAACTTCACTTTACGGTCATTGAAAATCATTTTGTGAATTTTTTTCACGTTTTCATCGGTAACAGCCTCTTTTGGACGTCCACAGCGTTCATCGTCTTCGGTGCTCATATGGCCAGTACGAAATTTTGCAAACCACTTACGAATTGTTCCTTCGCCCGGTGCAGAGTCTGGATAACACTCATCAAGCCATTTTTTGGTATCGGCGGCATTTTTTTTTCATCAAAAAGTAGTGTTTCATCAACACACGAAATTCCTTTTTTTTTCATTTTTTTCACAATAACAAAAGAAGCTTCACTCAAAATGCAATATCTCACAAACTAATAATCAGACAGCTGTCAAATTTATACACGTATCTTTTGAAGGTTGGTACTAACTAAAAATTGTATGGATTTAATTCTAGTGGCGCTCTCTCATAGAAACGATACGAACTTTTCAGCCGATCTGTTATGTTATTTTACATGAATATTAAGATGTGAACAAAATTTGTTCACGTTAACATAATTCGTCAATTGCTCAAAAAACAGACTCGTATTTCAAATTTGGTGTGACTACACAGGTGACGAAACATGGATTTACTCATATGAGCCCGAAACAAGCTGCCGACTGTATGGGTGTTTCAAGAAGAACCAAATCCAACAAAGCTCGAAGCACTTAAAAGAAAATGGTGGCTTGTTTTTTTGATATAAACGGACATATCGTTACCGTTGCTTTAGAAGATCGTAAGACCGTCAATTCTGATCGGTATACCACCATTTGTTTGCCAAAATGTTTTCGTGAAATAAGAAAACCAAACGCAAGACGCAAAATCATTCTTCATCACGATAATGCAAGCTCTCACACTTCGGCTCAAACAACCGAATAATTGAGCACCCAAAATGTCGAATTTATGGGCCACACGCCGTATAGTCCTGACTTGGCACGTAACGTCTTCCCTTCCATGAAGAATAAACTGCATGGAAATCGATGCAATATACCTGAAAAAGCTGCTGAAGCGTTCAAAACCCATGTTTCAGGGGTACCTCAAGAAGAGTGGAGAAATGTTATGAAAAAAATTTCCAGCGTCTGCAAAAGTGTAGGGATCATCTAGCAGAATATTTTGAGAAACAATAAAACCGTTTCCGGTCAAATATAATTCTGTTATCATTTTGAGACTCGCATCGATTTCGCCGAGACGGTTGAACTGTTTTTCACAAACTTAATCCCAAATTTAATCAAATTCAGATCTGAGTTCCAGTTAAGGACAAATATCTCCTTCTGCGTTAGTAGCATAATGAGAGGATGCGGATTGGTTTGTATGTAATAATTCATTTGAAACGCGAAAACTATTGAAAATTGTTCAAATAGGTCAAGTATTTCACCTTAACGTCTTATTGCTGAAGTGTGTTAAGCCCCTTAATGTACCTGTCAATCAACAACTTAACTGTCTGCAGCATCCTTGCAATTCATAAATTAGCATATTTCATATCATCCTTACATAATATGACACATAAAGCAAAACTTTTTGTGAATTATTATTTATTAATTCTATTCTTATCTATATATATAAAAATGCAGAGATCATTCTTTGTAATCGCATCACGTAAGAACGGATGGACGGATTGAGATGCTTTTTTTTGTTTGATCAGTTTTTACTTCCGCCGGGTTCGTACATCAAAAAAATTAGGAAAACTTACCGGAAAAGTGGGAAAAACCAACAAAGTTATTTTGTATGGACAATGGAATTTTCCACTGAAAAAGTCGCCAATGATTGCTAGATCATCGATAGGTGTTTGGTGCATAACGACTTGCATAAGTGTTTGGCCGTCGAAGAAAGGAATACTAGATCGTTGAAAGAATCATTTGGCGCGCAACGAGTTGTTTTGTGTGAATTCATGTGGTTCGTCATTTCGAGCCACGTGCTTAATTGGGTATCAACATTATTGATTGCCAAATGATTCAATGATGGAACGCATATGAGTGTTCTAGCTATACCGTAAACATGATCAAAAGTTCTGATACTGTTCTGATAGATGCATTGTGTGCAATGTAATCAGTTAGTTGTTTATTGTTGGCCATCGTAGGCGTGAGTTGAACAAATCACCTTATAAATTGAACGTTTTTTGGACGAATCAATGATAAGATGCTGCCTTTTAAATAATGAGATCAATCATAGAGGTTTGCTTTGAATTTAGCATGCTGAAGTTCGTTCGCGTCGGGTAAATTCTGGTGGATTGAAAACCATTAGTTGTGAGATTTTATGCATTGACTCGAACGATAAGCTGAAAACTGGTACAATCACTCCTCATCTTCACTCCTCTATAACAGAAGAACTGCACATTATTTTCATATAAAACTTTCTGATATAGATTCTCAGTGCCGAACTCCACCATTCATTAATTGTAGGTGGGGTACTAAACAAAATTATGTGGTGTTGACTAATGAGATGACTATTGATAAAACTATCAAACGAATGCAGTGTTCATGTAAAAGTTAATGGATACAATATTTAAAAGAATGGTAACTTGAACTTTCGAATGTCCAAGAATTACTCATTTTATCATTCGATTTTTTAACAATATCAAACTAACCATAGTACTCAAGGAGGAGTAAGGATTTGAAGATAAAGTGCGGAAAATTCGACGTAACAAGGTTCATTTAAGTAAGAAGAAGATTTCTCGCATCTAAACTTTTACCGTCTACCAGAGTAGTCGAACTTAGCGATGCGAAACATCCGAGTCTCTGATATGTTAATTTTTTTTGCCCACCACACTTCCCCACACTAAAAAATTTACTAAATAGTTACTGACTGACCAGAAGTCATACATTAAAGGTAAAAATAAAGTTTTATCGCTAAATTGTTAATGGAAATTTTTTCCTGTGATTGTCACGCTACGAACATTCATCAAACACGATTAAATAATATCACCAGACTAGCGAGAAGTGACGAACTACAAGTCGCGAGGGCAGCTTTTGTAAATTTGTTCTAATCAATTTAAAGTAGTCATCTCAGTTATTTTTGCTTCACTTTTTATTCCATATGTCGAAACCATAGTCTGAGAGAGATCAACAATCGCTATTCAGTTCGTATCGAACAATCGTTCAAATCGGTCGCTTCGTTAGAATCTCCCCAAGCGTAGAGTGCCAATTTGTGAATTGCAACCTTTTGTTACGGGTAATTTCAGTACCAGTGTTTAGGATCGGAGCTAATCCATCTCGATCAAGTGAAATTCGATCCGTTGTACGGTTAAAAAGTGCATTATTCGATACCACAAAAATCGTGATAACACGTGCTTACAGCAACGAATCTGCATATTGGCTGCCAAGGTCGAGCTCTGCCTCCCGGACGGTAGCCAGCTCGAACTTAGCCTTCCAGACATAAATTGATAGCCTATCGGCAATACTGTATATGTGCAGTGAAGACGTGTGTGATAGTAGTAGTGTGTCTGACGATACTGCTTAGCATCCACCGCCATCGTGCAACCAAACACGTGGTCAGCGTTCATTGGTTGCTGTGCAGATTATATGTTACCTTGAGTAGCGTTCTGCACACCAGCAGCAGAGACGATCATTTTGCTGACCTTGAAGTGAACCAGTGTTATATCAAGCTAAGTATTATTGTAGTATTTGTTCTCTCTGTTCCTTCTCGCTAGTATATATTTGTAAAGCGTTTCCCTCACCTTATTATGAGCGAGGGTGGAGGCCTTTCCCCCTCAAATGATAAACCCCTCATCAATATGGATGGTATAGATGATCTTCCTCCCTCTGATAATCCATCTCGTACTCGCGTGTGGCCGATCGGTTCTGCTGGGCCTTATGTGGTATATTTCCGGTCCAAAAAAGATGAACCGCTTAATTTGATGCAAATATCGCGCGAACTGGCTAAACATTATCCGGACGTGATTCAGATAACAAAGGTTCGAGCAAAAAAATTGAAAGTGGTTGTAAAAACTATAGAGCAGGCGAATAAGATTGCTCGCCACGATGCTTTTACACGGAGCTATCGAGTCTACATACCAGCGCGAGAAGTAGAAATTGACGGCGTGGTCACGGAAGCGAGCCTGAATTGCGAAGACCTTCTGAAGCATGGGGTTGGTTGTTTCAGGGACCCTACACTTCAGAAGGTAAAAATATTGGACTGCAAGCAATTGAACTCAATAAAAATTGCAGAGGATAATACAAAAACATATTCTCCATCAGGCTCGTTTCGGGTGACTTTTGCTGGATCTGTTCTTCCTAACTTCATCCTTCTGGACAGAGTTCGCTTACCGGTTCGACTTTTTGTGCCGCGGGTGATGAATTGCACTAACTGCAAGCAGTTGGGCCATACAGCCACCTATTGCGGCAATAAACAGAGATGCATTAAATGTGGAGGAGACCATGTGGATGATTCCTGCGGTAAAAAAGCTGAAAAGTGTCTTTACTGTGGGGAAAATCCACATGAATTGAGTTCTTGCCCCACGTACAAACTGCGCGGGGAAAAATTGAAGCGATCTCTTAAGGAACGCTCCAAGCGCACTTTCGCAGAAATGCTGAAGAACGCCATGCCACCTGTCGAATCGGTAAACCTTTATGATTGTTTGCCTTCTGACGAGATTGACTCCGATGACCCTCAAGAGGGAACATCCTTTGCTATGCCTAGCGGTTCTAGGAAAAGAAAGCCAACCTCATCTCCTAAACTGCCTTGTAAAGGCCCAAGGGTGTCCTCTGCGGGGATCAACAAAGTTACAACACGGGGAAGTGCTTCACAGAAACCGAAGCAAAAGGCTCCTGGTCTGGCAAACTTAAGATCAGACCAAGAATTTCCAACACTTCCTGGTACAACAAAAACCCCCAGTACCCCCAAAATTCAACTAGAGAATCAATCAAGTGCTGGACTACTGAAATTCTCTGATATTGTGGACTGGATTTTCAGAACTTTCAATATCACTGATCCTCTTAAAAGTATGATGATGACATTTATGCCAACAATTAGAACATTTTTGAAGCAGTTGACTGCTACATGGCCCCTCCTTTCAGTGATTGTATCCTTCGATGGCTAACTCATCGAACGGGGTTAAGGATTCAATCACTGTCTTACAGTGGAATTGCAGAAGTATTATCCCGAAAATTGATTCCTTCAAAATTTTAATAAATAGTGTGAAATGTGACGCGTTTGCATTATGTGAAACCTGGTTGACTTCAAATATTTCCCTCAACTTCCACGATTTTAACATTATTCGCTTGGATCGAGATAACCCCTACGGAGGAGTACTTTTAGGGATCAAAAAGTGCTATTCTTTCTATCGAATTAACCTCCCCTCGATACCAGGTATTGAAGTGGTCGCATGTCATATCACAATCAAAGGCAAGGACCTTTGCATTGCTTCCATTTACATTCCCCCAAGAGTCTCGGTTGGGTTCCAATGGCTCAGCGATATCATGCAACTCCTTCCTGCGCCGACGTTAGTTTTAGGAGACTTTAACTCTCACGGTACGGGATGGGGTTGTCTTCACGATGACAACCGATCAACCGCGATCTATGATATTTGCGATAACTTCAATATGACTATTCTGAACACGGGAGAAATGACACGGATTCCTCCACCACCAACAAGACCAAGTGCGCTGGATTTATCCCTTTGCTCGACCTCGTTGCGGCTAGATTGCAAGTGGAAGACAATCCCTGATCCCCACGGTAGCGATCATCTACCTATCGTAATTTCAGTCGCCAGAGGATTGAGACCATTGGAGACAATCAATGTTTCGTATGACCTCACACGAAATATTGATTGGAAATGCTACGCAATCTTGATATCTGAGAAACTAGAAACAACACAAGAACTTCCCCCGGAGGAAGAGTACACGTTTTTGGCTGGCTTGATTCTCGATACTGCGATTCAAGCTCAGACGAAACGTGTACCAAGCGCGAAAACTAACATCCGTCCTCCCAACCCGTGGTGGGACAAAGAGTGCTCATCTCTGAACGCGGAAAGATCTCTAGCATTCAAAAAGTTCAGAAAAAACGGAACATCTGATAATTATCGGAATTACACGGCGCTAGACAAGCGAATGAAGAACTTAGTTAAAGCAAAGAAACTAAGTTACTGGCGACGGTTTGTTGACGGATTAACAAAAGAAACATCGATGAGCACTCTTTGGAACACTGCTCGACGAATGCGCAACCAAAACAAGTCGAACGAAAGCGAAGAATATTCTAACAGCTGGATATTCGATTTCGCAAAAAAAAGTATGCCCCGATTCTGTTCCGGAACAGAAGATCTCCCGCGTCGCGACATCGAATACAAACGAAACACCGTTTTCGATGGTAGAGCTCTCACTTGCGCTCCTTTCGTGTAACAATAAAACCCCGGGGCTAGACAGAATTAAATTCAACTTGTTGAAAAATCTGCCTGACACCGCCAAAAGACGCTTACTGAATTTATTCAACGAGTTTCTAGAGGGTAATATTGTCCCACACGACTGGAGACAAGTGAGAGTGATCGCCATTCAAAAACCAGGGAAACCAGCCTCCGATCACAATTCGTATAGGCCGATTGCTATGCTTTCCTGCATCCGGAAATTGTTCGAAAAAATGATTCTCTTTCGTCTTGACAATTGGGTGGAGACTAATGGCTTGCTTTCAGATACACAATTTGGCTTCCGCAAGGCCAAAGGAACGAACGATTGTCTTGCGTTGCTCTCAACAGAAATTCAAATGGCATTTGCTCGTAAAGAACAAATGGCATCAGTTTTCCTAGATATCAAGGGGGCTTTCGACTCAGTTTCTATAAATATCCTGTCTGAGAAGTTGCATCAGCATGGTCTTTCGCCAGTTTTGAATAACTTTTTGTTTAATCTATTATCCGAGAAACACATGTATTTCGCGCATGGTGATTTGTCGACAATACGATTCAGTTACATGGGTCTTCCTCAGGGCTCATGCTTAAGCCCCCTTTTATACAATTTTTACGTGAACAACATTGATGAATGTATCAACACACCTTGCATGCTAAGGCAACTTGCCGACGACAGCGTTGTGTCTATTATAGGACCCAAAGCTGCCGATCTCCAAGGACCATTACAAGATACTCTCGACAACTTGTCAACATGGGCTCTTCAAATGGGTATCGATTTCTCTACGGAGAAAACTGAGCTGGTTGTATTTTCAAGGAAGCGAGAACCAGCACAATTACAGCTTCAACTGGGGGGTGAAACCATAGCTCAGGTCTTCACATTTAAATATCTCGGGGTCTGGTTCGATTCCAAAGGCACCTGGGGATGTCATGTTAGGTATCTGAAACAAAAATGCCAACAGAGAATCAACTTTCTTCGTACAATAACTGGTTCATGGTGGGGTGCCCACCCAGGAGACCTGATCAGGCTATACCAAACAACGATATTGTCCGTTATGGAATATGGATGCTTCTGTTTCCGATCCGCCGCGAACACCCATTTCATTAAACTGGAAAGAATTCAGTATCGTTGTTTGCGAATTGCCCTAGGTTGCATGCAGTCGACTCATACGATGAGTCTCGAAGTCCTGGCGGGCGTCTTACCGTTGAAAAACCGATTCTGGGATCTCTCATATCGATTGTTAATCCGATGCGATATCTTGAATCCGATGGTGATTGAAAACTTCGAAAGGCTTGTCGAGCTTAATTCTCAAACCCGTTTTATGTCCTTGTATTTTGATTACATGGCTCAGAATATTAATCCTTCTTCGCTTGCTTCCAACCGTGCTCATTTCTTGGATACTTCTGATTCAACTGTGTTTTTCGACACATCCATGAGAGAAGAGATTCGTGGAATTCCGGATCACGTACGCCCTCAAGTGGCCCCCAATATTTTTTACAATAAGTTTAGAGCAGTCAACTGTGAAAAGATGTTCTACACTGACGGATCAAATCTCAACGGGTCCACGGGCTTCGGTATCTTCAACAAAAACATCACCGCTTCATACAAACTCAGTGATCCTGCTTCAGTTTACGTCGCAGAATTAGCTGCTATTCAGTATACCCTTGGGATCATTGAAACTTTGCCCGAAGACCATTACTTCATTGTCACGGACAGTTTAAGTTCAATAGAGGCTCTCCGGGCAATGAAGCCAGAAAAGCATCCCCCATATTTCCTGGGGAAAATACGGGAACACTTGAGAGCTTTATCTCGACGGTCTTATCAAATTTCCTTAGTCTGGGTCCCTTCGCATTGCTCTATTCCGGGCAACGAAAAGGCAGACTCATTGGCCAAGGCGGGCGCATTAGATGGTGAAATTTACGAAAGACCAATTTGCTTCAACGAATTTTTCAGTATATCTCGTCGAAGGACTCTCGAAAGTTGGCAAACTTCATGGAGTAATGGGGAGCTGGGACGATGGTTACACTCCATTATCCCGAAGGTATCGACGAAACCTTGGTTCAGAGGGATGAATGTGGGTCGTGATTTCATTCGTGTGATGTCCCGGCTCATGTCTAATCACCACATCTTGAATGCACACCTCCGGCGTATCGGCCTCGTGGAGAGCGGTCTCTGCACTTGCGGTAAGGGTTATCACGACATTGAACATATTGTCTGGGCATGTACCGAGTATTGTGGCACCAGATCGCAGCTAATGGACTCCCTTCGGGCCCGAGGTATATCACCTGGGGTTCCAGTACGAGACGTTTTGGCCCATCGAGACCTTCCCTATATGTCACTCTTGTACCAATTCATAAAAAACATCAACTTACAAGTCTGATCTGTGTTCTGCTATCCTCCGATGATATTTCAATTCAAGCTCGATTCTAACATCCGCTCGCAACTCCTCATCCAACATCTGTTCACCATCTTCTTCGGAACTAACAAGATCTTGTGCTGACACTAATTTTTTTTGCTCCCCCTTCTTTCGTCTCTTCACTATCTCGACGTGAACTAATTAGATCTTTTCGCTGACCTAAGTAATTTCGCTTTCTAACCCCATTTTTCAACAACATTTATTTCTCTCTGTTTCACTCCTTCTTTTCCGCAAAATTCACCACCCCGGAGGGCCGAGTCGACGATCAACATGCGGGCCACTCGCCGGGTTCTTGTTGCCCGGGGGTGTTTCCAGCGGACCCACACGAAGAATGAAACCACCATCGATGCATACCATCGTCACCAGGCACCAACGTCACCAACCGAACAGCCTCCACCAATGACTAGTTGGAAAATATGGTCATGAAAGTGAAGATTCTAATTTACTCTAATTTTAAGTAGTATAAAAATGCCCTCGGCATCTTATAGCTTAACGCAGTGTGCCTTAATATATGTTATTGAATAAAAAAAAAAACAATCGCTATTCGATGCACTGACTCAAAAGATGATTCGCGGTTCATTCGCTTTATTTTTGCGTAACAAAAGCTTTTAACATATTCACAATTTTTTTATGAATTCATCGCAGCCAAGTAATCAGTAAAATAATGGAAAGATACATTAACAGCATAACGTTTGACAATTCTACTGTCCGAAAACATAAATTAAAAAAAAACGGGCGAGACGAAGTTCGACGGGTCAGCTAGTTATTATTATTTTATGCAGGAGAGTCTATAGACCAAATACCATACTATGTTCCAAGGGTGTATTTGGCTGGCACAGAAGACTGAAGGTTTGGAAGCTTTCGATACGATAAGAAATGTGACATTGAATGCAAACTCGTGTATTGATGGGAATGGAATATGTGATGGAAATTCATACAAAACTGAAGAACATAAACGAAATACGCGTCGATTACCTGCCAATTGCAAGGAATCGAAAGTCTTTCTGTAATGTTTAAATCCATTTAATGTAAACATTTCTTTTAGGCGGGGCTGGTCGATGGAACGGTGACCTCGGAAAACGTGATTTACTCTGTGTACGAAATGGGTTATCGGAATTCGAGTGAGTCTACACCTCCCCGAGTCCTGGACTAAAGTCATTTGCATGTATAATCAAAACACATGGAAGCATCTTTTCTATGTAAACCGCTGGGACAGAATCCCACACTTAGGATAGGTTAACAATACACACACAAATAAAAAAAACCAACAGAATTTGAACAGCGTTGCAACAATTGACAGAAGCCTCACACGTATTCTGAAATAGTTTCTCAGAAAAAAACATGGCATTAAAATAAATTACAGCTATCTCGATAACATTTTCCTCGTAGATAATTTTTATTAATACATATTCTGATTCAATATCGTAAACGAAAAAAAAGGTTTTCAATTCATGATGATGATGTTTTAAAACAGTATCTGCATTTCAGAATTCAATTGCAATATATACAATTATGTAAAATGCATCATTGTACCAATAGGTTGCGACACTGAGTAAAGTTTTTTTTTGGCGTATTATTCTACCGTAACCAAACCCACATATTCGATAAGAGATTAGCGCAATTGCCTAAAAGATTTTTTGCTACAATGAAAGTTTGATTGAATTAGAATTTTTTTACCGCGCTGCACCGTAAAGTCAGATCATTCCAGATGTGAATAAAACAATTGGCTATTTCTAGGGAATATTCAAACTTGCGACGGTATTCAGAGCTGATTTTACAGAAAAATTCAGAATTTTCAACTGTCAGTTGTAATCAATCAACCAAAGATTTTCGAACAGCAAAGCGTATGAAAACTTCAATTAAACCATGGACATAACGATAAATCAATAAAACATCGTACAACTGTTTCCATTATTGGTTGACTTTTCTCATTCAGTTTCAGACGAATCGATTCTCCGCAAATGACCACTGTGTTTTATTTCCAGCAAGAGCACATCGTTATTTATGACCTCTGCAGTGCCGCATCGTCGACTGGTTAAAGCTACAATTTGTTTGATCACAGTTACCGTTTTCCTACAGAAAACGGGAACTAGACAGCCGAAAACCGAGCCTTAGTACGATACCAAAATCTAGAACAGAAATAAATGCCGTAATCTCAGCAGTAAAAGGAAACAATGTTACCCAAACATATTTTCATAACTAATCTCATTGGACAACAAAGTGAAAAGGTGGTTACAAAGAATCAAATTCTATGGAAACCTGTCATGGTACGGCGATTTGAAATGATCAATAAATTGATCTACCAGAGGAGTAGGAAACAACAAATGAAAACATCCTTTATCCAACACCAACGAACATGGTGTTAAGACTAATTTTCTAATTACATAAATGGAACATGTCCATCAAACTAACAAGAGCTTGGTTGATATCAAAGATTGCGATTAGATTAAATTCATCCGCGTGACTCGAATGCCACATCAGCCATCACATCAGCGTCAAAAATGGTTTATTTTCTAAATGATTTGTCTACGCATCGGTTCGGTTTGGGAAATCCTATCTCAAGGTAGGACCCACGCGTCTTGGTTTTTATCGATGTCACCGGAAGTCATCAGCGCTGGTCACTGCCCATCGCGCATTAAAGCATGAAAACCGAAAATTAAATTGTTGCGAAAAAATACATCGACCTGATTGAGGTCTTTCCGAGGCTCGAAAACATGAACATTATTGTGTCTATCAAGCACGATTCATTGGTGGGACATTTCATTTTTCGGGTGAACGATTTAGCTTCCGTTTTACACGCGCGTTTTTTTGTTGTTTTACCTTGCTAGTACTTTTCAAACGCTTCGACATTATGGGCGATTTTACTGCATAAACCAACACATACACACACGCATGTAACTGCTCATTACAGACCCTCACAAACCGTGTAAATAGTCCCGTTGAATCTGTAAATTGAAATAGGGAGTTGCCCTTGACAGCCGGATTGGTTGGTTTCCGCTTGACAGATTTCAATAGTCTACAGAATTCGGAAAATTCGAGGCGTCGCGTCGTAGCGGGGGGAGTCCGCCAACACAAAATGTCAAGTTGATGTTGAAATCTGATGACCACCAGTCCATTAGTTACGCAGTAGTAAGCCCAACAGAATCGCCACGAGGGATGACCAAGTGCGTTTCAAGCAATTAAAAACAAAGAAAAACAAAGCACGGCTTTCTTGAACATCACGAACTCCGAGTGGACGGCACCATGCGATAAACTTCAGCATTGCTGCCGTACAGACATTGCACCACACCACCACAACAACCGTAACGTTGGGTTAGGTTCGCAACTGATGATAATGATTAACATGTGTCCATCATGTTTCGCCTGGATGAACGTCGGAGCTAAACGACTCAAGAAGCCAAAGGGCCTACACTTTAAAGACAGTGATCGACGCAGCAGGCGCACCCGAAGAGCTTGACATTGAAATTCAATACAATAATTACAAAACCATCTAACAGTAAGCAAAGCTAGTGGAAATCGCAGCAGCCATTAGAGTAGTACCGATGGTGGGATACAAAGAAGTAATTTGTATGCTGACTGTCGTTTGTGTGTGACGGTTTCTCAAAGATTGTGGGAAATTAGAACAATCCCAGCCGGTTAATTGGAGGTAACCTCTTTTGCAACTTTTTCCACATTCGTTCGTAACAGAGCGAAAGCCGAGTCTAGCGTCGAAATTCCTACACAAAATCTGAAGCTAATAGAGCTCTACCAAGTGACACTTTTGAATCGAATGACGTCTGCCAACTGGAGCAGGTCGTGTTCGAGTGTGGTGAGATGTTTTGATAACGATCTAGCAGGACTGCCATTTGGCATGGGAAAATATATGTCGAAGTGGGAAATTTAAAGGTGCATAATGAGCACCTTAGGATCCGAAAGCAGTGTTCAATGTTTGGGAAGAAAATTAGGCTAAGTACACATCAATTTCTATACGTAGATGCTTGTTAGAATGGTTTCCGAATCAATCCATAAATTTCCCACGTACAGATGAGGTTCATCCAGTTTGCTTTCAAAAGATTTTCCTAGACACACGTCGCTGCTGACGATCTACACCTGCTCCCGGATCTTTGATGTTTCTTCGGCCTAGACATCACTGGAAAACTCATTTTGTGCCGTACATGGTGAAAAATAATAAAGGCGGCGAAATCGACTCCAATGAATTTCTGTCTCTACTCAATCTTCGCTCATCACCACGATCGCAGCAATAGTTCCATTTATTGCAAATCAGGTTTTAATAGCTGGGATATAACGAATCAATAACTACTGTTTATAATGCATTAATTTTTGACGAATATTTGAACAAAGTTATTTCAGAGCGAGAGAACTTGCGTGTGTTAATTGAGTTAATTAGTTACACGAACTTTATGCAACATCTCAAGTAGTATCATAGAACCACACGAAAGAGTTTGACATTGGAGCTGAAACGTGTTGGCTTTATATTGTATGAGCATTTCACTATGAGAAAGCTCTGTTGACCAAAAACGAGAACGTGTTGATGACGCAGAGCAGTGTTTGACAATGTTTAAACGTAACATACCGGAATTTTCGCGTCGATATGTGACAATGGATGGATGGATTCATCACTTCAATCACTTGTATTGTTTTGTATACCTAGAAATAAAAATTTGCTTTATTATGCCGAAACTTGTTTAACGCGATCATCGCGTAAATTAAATTAAAACTCAAATCGCGTTTTTTAAACAAAACGCGTGAAGAAGTCGCGTAAATTAAGATTTTAGTGTATTAAATGTAACAAATACCAGGTATACCGGTATGCAGTGAGCTTTAAGATACAAATGTGTCGATAATGAACATTGAGTGTGAACGATTCTTAATTATGGCCCTTATTACCGGTGTCACTACACGGTGAAAACCGAGTGAAGTGACTGTAACCCATATTATGGGTACCACTTCACGGTGGAAATCAAGTGAAATGAATGTTGGTCCTTATTACGGAAGTCGCTTCAGAGACAAAAGTAATTACTTGAATGAACTTGATGTCATTATGAACATCACGCCACCAACATTTTGTTGAAAAAAAATAGTTTTTTCTACCACAGTGATCACTGCACTATGCGTGATACCGGTAAAAGGTAAAATCAAGTGATGTGAATGTGAAAGTGGAAGTGAGGACGGTAATAAGGGCCTATATATTTTATGACATCTGTGAAACAATTTTTGTATACAGAAAATCATTGAAAACACAACATCCTATTTTTTCATCGTGGTAAAATTGTCGAATTTTGTACCAGAAAGTGATTATTGGCGATAAGCAATAATTTTTTGATTTTATTTGAAGATAAGTGTTGCAAAGTCGCAATGCTTGTTGAGGTATACAATGATCATGCTCTAACAAAAGCAACATGCAAAAGATGGTTTAAAAGATTCTGAGATAACGATTTTGAAGTGGGAAATGAAGAACGTGGAATACCAAAAAAATAGTTTGAAGACGTCGAATTTCAATATGATACTACTAGTCAAAAGAGAATTTCAGCAATAATAAATGTCGCACAACTAACAATTTCTGAAGGTGAATGAGCTATGAGAAAAGTCCAAAAATGTGAAAAATGGGTACCACATGAATTGAATGAGAGCAATGGAAAACCGAAAAAACACCGAAGTTTTGCTTCAAAGACACCAAAAAAAAACAGTTCAACATCGACTTGTTACTGGCAATGAAAAATGGATTATTTCAAGAATTCTAAACGGAAAAAACCATGGGTTCATCCAGGACAACCATCAACATCGACTGCAAAACCAGATCGATTCGGCAAGAACCCAATGATCTGCACACTTAGAAAAAATAGTGTCTACAAAGATTCACATAATAGGAGCGTCGTAATTCACATAAATTCACAGTTCGAAGCAAGTAAAGAAAGGTTATAATTTTAACTTCATATTTTGTTTACCTGAAGCTGACATCGATACCGACACTATTTAACATGCTAATAGATGTAATGAAACTGTTAACACAATGAATGATCAACCATGCATTGATAAAAAGACGACCAGAATAAACTAGAAGGCACGGCAAATTATTTTTTTTTGCGACATGCACCTGCACACAAACTAAAACTGATTCTCATCCAAGTCAGTCGTTATAACAAAACCGCTTACGTTCGGGACAGAAGATACCAAGTACAGTATTGTGTAGTGAAAAATAGAACGACCTCGACATGAGTGAACCAAGCGAACAAAAGCTACCGCCGACACGAAAGAATACAATTGTTGTTGACTTCAGGCAGTGCAAAATTCGACCTTCGATACGAGAACTTGAAGGTTTGCATAAGGAGCAAATGCATCTTGACATTAAACCTGTGCATTTACTTCAATACAACTTATGTTATTTACATCCAGTTTTATAAAGAGTTGAATGCAATTCAATTCGCAAAAGACAATAACAATGTGCACTATGTGGAGCACGAGAACATTAAGTACAACATTCCAGTATATATGGAAGATAGTGCTATAGAAGTGCGTGTGCATGATCTTCCCTCAAGCGTCACCGATTCATATATTAGCAAAACTATGTCCCAATACGGAGAGATTCTCTCTATGGTAAAAATAAAAGTGGAAGAATTTTTTCCCCGGTATTCGAAATGGCGTACGTTTATTACGCATACACTTGAAGAAACCTATACCTTCTTATGTGATTTTCGGTCAAGATACAAGAATTTCGTGCAAATCACTTGTTACCTATGACAATCAGATGGCCACATGTCAATATTGCCAAAAAACTGTTCACTACGGTAAGTCATGTGATAAACTGGACAAGGAGACAACTACACCAAAGGACAACGGTGCTTCCTTCACACCAACTCCAACCAACCCCAGCACACCTGTAACAGCCACCAACAACAATGAAGCATCCCCTTCAACGAAACCATCAGTATCCCCTATAGAACAAAGTACACCAGCTGCAGTTAACAACTTACCCTCCAACCAACCAGCAACTGCAACCAATGTACAACAAGGCGCATCTACAGCAACTCTCAACGAGCCCAAGACTACGATCAACAAGAAAAACGAAAATAAAACGGAAATCACACACAACACCGACGATGAAGCAATGGATGATGAGATAAGTCGCGGACGAAGTGACCCCGATCCTCGTTGGATGGAAATGGAAACTCATCTCCCCCTAGAAAAAGGGTGACAACGACATCCAACAGCAAAACAAAATTTAAGTAACAAAAATGTAAGTCAATCGGCCACGTAAAGCTTTTACGCAAAAAGGCCAGAATAAAAATTTTATTGTAAAAAAAAATAAAACTGATTCATAAGTTACAATCAAAGCATTAGGCTGGGAGCTGCAACCCCACGCGCCGTATTCACCAGACTTGGCCCCTTCCGACTACCGTTTGTTTTCATCGAAGAATTTGTAAAATAGGTGTCTGATTGGTTTGCTTCAAAAGACGATCATTTCTATTGGCGTGACACACATGAATTGCCACGAAGATGGTATAGATGGTTGCAGCAATGTTCACTACATTGGATCTTTTTTTACCTTTTTTTATATATATAAAAAATAGGTATAGAATTCGCTCAAACTTTCGAAAAATTATCCGAGGCCCGGAGGGCCGAATGTCATATACCAATCGATTCAGCTCGACGAACTGAGCAAATGTCTGTGTGTGTGTGTGTGTGTGTGTGTGTGTGTGTGTGTGTATGTGTGTGTGTCTGTATGTGTGTTGTCAACTAAGAGGTCGAGATCTCAGAGATGGCTGGACCGATTTTGATCAAACTAGTCGCAAATGAAAGGTCTCCCCGTCACCCAGAACGCTATTGAATTGTTTTGAGATCGGATGTTTACTTTTTGAGTTATACGAAGTTTTATGTCAAAATTTTCAGTTTTTTGACAGTATCTGTCACAATTGACCTTGAAAACAGAATATGTTTTCAGACTTAGATTCCGCACGGTAATAGCTATCCAACAAGCCATAGATTGTTGAATCCGATATCTCCGTTTTTAACGGAGATATCGAATTTTTTGTGTAAGCGACTTTTCCCCCATATTGCAGCAGTAGAAGTTCTGAGCGCTGTATGGCAAAGAAAGGCTTGGGAGCAACGTAAGACACGATTTTTTATACTGTTACATACAATAGTTTCTAAGTACCAAAAAGACTGTGAACAGCATTATTTTGCATGACATTTTGCTTCGGACCAATTTTAGCACGGTTCGGTTTTGGCAACATAATCGTTCGAATATGACATATTGGAAAGATGGCAGTACTTCCGAATTCTGAATAATTTCATAATTATATTGATTTAAACTGCTTACAACAATAAATGCTGGAAGAACAAAACACCCATATACCATTTGAATCAGTTCGTCGAGATCAGCAAATGCGTATGTGACAAATAATTTCACTCAATTTTTTACCTTATTTTCGAAGATGACTCAACCGTTTTCTACAAACCCAGATTCATATGAAAATTCGTGTGCTCCTAAACAAGGTTCCTGAACTATGTTTGGATCCGACTTCTGGTTCCGGAACTACAGGATGATATGTGAAACGAAATTAAAATTGTGTAACTCATTTTTCTCGTAGATGGCTGAACCGATCTAAGATTCAAATAAAATCTAAGAATCATCTAAGATTTGCTGATTTGAATAGTCGACAACCAAATAAACTTATTTCAGTTTTAGTGGTATTCAGTTTTCGATTCGGAAGCCACCCAACAATTTAACTCGTACTACGATTTCTCAAAGATGTCTATACTGATTTTTAAACATATTGAAACAAATGTAAACTAATCAGGTGAATTTGTCTGACTTCGGCTACACCGATTTTCGAATTCCGGCTCCAGTATCGAATCGTTTCTCAAAGCTCAATCGTTTTCTCAAATAAAGCCAAATCGAATTTCAGAAAAAAATTCAAATTAAAATAAACTTATAGTCCCACACAAAATTAATTAATTTTATTCAATGCTGACTTCCGATTCTGGAATTACAGGAGGATGAATTTTTAAAATTCAAACCGATATAGAAGATGATAATCCCGAAAAGCTTGAAAGTTGGACTCAAAACTATTGCAATTTATTCGTCATATGGCCATACGAATCGGTTTGGTTTATGCTGGTTCCTGAATACCGGCTCTGGAAGTACCTTAAATTACCGTAAATTCTAAAGTGGAACTCACTTCGACATATCATGAAAAGTTTAATCGATTGTAACCTTTTTAGATAGAGTAATGAGTGATTAAAATGTCAAATTGCAGCTTAAAACGACGGTCATTAAAATAATATCATGAAAACCGAAGAATATTCATGAAAAAAACACATGCGGATTGATAAAAAAAGGTATCATCTTACTGATAGGTGGATTAAGCACGTTTTTTATTTTCCCATTCAGAATTAGTGTATCATTTTAACAAAAGAACACTCACTTCATACCGGTATAAGTTTTCAGCACAAATCGTGAAAGTTCAAAAAGGCAGGGGACGGTCAGTAGATCCCCAGTCTAACAGACAGACAGTGACAGATGGCAAATGGTTTCAAAAGTTCATGCCATCGTTATTGAAAATCGAAAAGTAAAGTTGCAGAATATAGTTGACGTCGGAAAAAATATCAAAAGGAAACGTACTCACAGTTTTGCATGATCACTTGAATATAAATATTTTTTGCAAAAAAAACTTGGGAACCGCGTTTCCTCATAGCTGATCGAAAATTACTTATCGTTACGATGGAAAAATTTCATGAATTGAAATTCAAATTACTACCACCATATTCGCCAGAATTAGCACCCTGCGACTAAAGTTGTGGTTAATAAATGTTAATCAAATTTCATTGGAAAACGACAATCTTATTCACTGTTGGTCAAACTGCGCACCACTTGAAATCGATCCTCACTATAATGGATTTTGTTCTCTCAAATACTATCATCATCAACATGCTTCATATCAATGTCATTTTACTTTACAAGAACTTGTCCAATATTCCAAGATTTTTCGAACAAGTCCTTTGCAGTAATCTAATGATAATAATTCGTTAAGTCTATTTACTTCGAAAATTTGCATAAAAAATGCCGAATTATGGAAATAAAAACTTTTGTTGCCAGCTTTCTTCTAATTTCATGAAACATCGAGATTTGGTGTTATCTCGAAAAAAAGTCCTAGATTTCGACGGTTCATGCATTTCTAGGACGACATAAAAAAACATAACTTTGAAAATTCGCTTAAAATACCGCACTACTTTGAAAATTCACATAAAATCGCAAAACTATTAAAATTTGCATAACAAAATAAGTCAAAAAACCGCATGAAAAGAAGCTTGAATTTATTATCTAAGTACTATTTCGTTCTCTCGTGAAATCTTATTTCGTGACTCTCGTAGCTTATTGAGCTCTGTCATAAATATTACGGAATTGATGATTTCGATCATTATAAAGTCTGGGTTTAGCTGAAGCCCACGGTTGTTCGAAGCAAAACATATGCTTTAATTCCTACGCTTCACTGTCTGGGCAGTCTGTTGCCGAGAAAAGACAACAAATTTCCTAAAAAATATCAATATATAAACTGGTCGCCTTTAACAAACATACTGTCCTATACATCTTGCATTATTCGATCTCCACAAGTACGTCTACAAGTTGACGCTATTTGTACTAGTTTTTGCGCAAGTAGCCTAAATAAACTATAAGATCACAGTTTCTAATATTAATAGACTTTGACTCAGTAGATCTTTACTCAAATAGCAACAGTAATTTCTAATTGGTTCTGAAATATCAATCATAATCGGAGACTGCACTACAATATCTTTCAGCTTTGTAGTCCCTCAAGGCAGTCACTTAGGATCACTCTTATTTTTACTCTATCTCAAAGATCTCAACTTTTTATTGAAATAGCACACCCCATGTTTCGCGGATGATTTCAAACTATATTGTCAGGTGAAAACTCCACAAGACACTATATTTCGACTGTCACAGCTGGACTTATCCACGAGCTGGTGGGTGTCATGTTCAGTTTTGTAGTTTACTCACAATAACTCGCTATAAACTCGCGACTATAAAACAATGTACTAAAACGTGAGTTTCCCGCGAAGAAAATCAGGAATTACACAGCCAAGGTCACCGTTCCATCGAATTTTGCACACTTGGTATGCTTATCTACGCAAATTATTTATACTAAAAAACTCGGTTGTACAATTAGTGCGAATAAAATATTGAGACCTTCGTTAAATAATGACAATGTTTAGGTAAAAGTAAACTTGACTCACCACAAAATACGTTCTGTTGCAATCTACGCAATATGAACCTCTAGTAATTTTTTGTTCCTTCTATGAATATGCTCAGTTTACAGTTCACATCGGATGCATCGGCTGTTCTATCCATTACAACATAAAGCAGTCCAACATTGTATAATCATTAGATCATTAAATTATTTTACAGTCAAAAAACCTTGATTAAAATGGGTTGGGATTTCCTAGACAAAAATCTTCATAACTTGAACGAAAATCATAATCTTTTTGTTAACGAATGAAATGCCATAAATTATGACATAAAATTTTTGTTCACAACCAAAACGTCATCTAGTTTGATAGAATCGGGGTAGAAGGTGACAAAATTGGGCTATTAGTGTCAGCTTTTGCAGTCACCATTTTTTTTTACAGCGGCTGTTGTCATTCGTCTGTGATCTAAAAAACAAAACATCATTTAGCACAAATTATAGCAACACCATCCGATGTCGTTGCTTTGCTAACATTTAATCAACGAAACAATCGATGCCGGTTAGATGAGCCACCATCTAAAATTCATATCAGCTTTGCTCTATTTTACACCCATCTAATACAAAAACCTGACGTTCCCAACAAGCCTAACGTCTTGATTATGGTGATCTATTTTGCAAATGATATCTTCTTCATCTAGGCTTCTTTTTTTTTGTTTCTACCGGCTACTGCTCGGATAATGGTTTCATTCAAGCATCAAAATTTTCAAAATAAATTTTCTTCACCACGGAGAAAAGGGTGCAACACAATCTGTTCCGATGGTGTAATACAACTAATACAATTGAACAACACCAAGTTTTTTGTAAGGCAGCAGCATCGGTGAGCGGCGTGAAACCTCAATCCCTATCGGTTCACTGGTAAGATGGTAGATTGCACCCAGAGCTCCATTGTTGTGTACGATCAGAAAGAGATACTGCATATATGTATATTTTTTCTTAGTTCTTTTTTTTTGTGAACTTTTTTCCCACTCACTGTCTGCCTATCCGTCTGTTGAGGCTTCGGCCCAAACCGAAACGCGGGAAGATCTCATTAGCCATTTACGGCTCATCAATCGAAAGCTGGTGCATATATTTCTGTTTCCATAAAAATCTACGTGATGGGAACCGAACCACTATATCACTGGTGGTGCCACTAAAAAAAATGCCGTGCGCGTAGTTACGATGAGTGAACTGAACTGTGATGAACTGAAAGCTGTATGGAAACAATGGCATCCTGTTTCTTCGGGTTGGTAACATAAATTACAACTCTTCGGTGGCGTCTCGTTGTAACGATGGACCCAAGAAAGGAAAACAAGTAAGCTGAGCTCTAGTGGAAGTTCGAGTTGTAAGTGCGGATTGAGCGGTTCTTATGAATTTGTTGGTAGATTTTAAATAAGTAATAAAGATAGATGAAAATTTAACCACACAAATAACATTTAATTTAGCCGAACCGAACATTATGTTTTGAGCACTTCTGATTCGGATGCTTTATTATTTTTTTCCTATAGCTTGAATCATCCCTGGTGAACGACCGAAATGTATTCGGTGAACGAAATCTGTATTACAAATAAAAACTGTTAATAATACATCATATACATAAACTTTCAAAGTTCGACATAGATTTTTCAAATGGCCGTTGATCATTTCGTTTACTGATCCATTTTACAAAATGTTTCAGTGTTGATCAGATCAGACGAAAAAGCCGACATCTTTTATTGTGATTTTGGAAGAAATTTTCTTTAAACATAAAATTATGATTATGATATGATTCGACAGAAAGACTCTTTCACAACAACAACATGCAATGAAATGGTGTTCGCTAAAATAAAAATAAATATTCTTATCCTAAAAACTCATTCTAGAAAGGAATAGCACAAACAACAAAATGGTTGAGAAATG
Source organism: Malaya genurostris (assembly GCF_030247185.1). Classification (NCBI taxonomy): domain Eukaryota; kingdom Metazoa; phylum Arthropoda; class Insecta; order Diptera; family Culicidae; genus Malaya; species Malaya genurostris. Next base: position 249,494,020 of record NC_080572.1, on the reverse strand, counting down.
TCTTTGTTTTTCTCCCTCTCCGTTTCCAAGATATTTAGACAAGAATGAGCAGAACGCATTCGTGAAAATCTCTTGTTTTTTGCAATCAACTATATATTTAATAAGTCACACTGCCTTAGCTCTAAGATGCCTAAGGCATAAAATCTCCTGTTATATAGAACCCAACAACATAATTTTTTCTCCATAATATCGAAAATATGAGCAAAAATTTATCATCCAATTTTCAGTTATATGAAATAACCACAAATAATTCAAAATTATAGTTTTTTAAAATGTTTAGTATAAAACAAAATTAAAAAGAGAATATCATGACGCTTGTTTGTCGTTTCATTAATTCTAGCCGAACAGCACAGAACTTTTTGATATTTTCTTTGAAGAAAATGATTGTAATTCGTACCGTGTGTACTAATGCAGACAAACATTTTTTTTCCTATTTTGCGCTGTCTTATTAATTTGTGTGTTAAAATAAGTGTGTCTTGAATTCGTCGTACTTCAGTATAGGCACACCCTTAAAATTCGGAAAGCAAAGAAATTAAACCCTGCATGAATCACAGAATCGTCCCGGGTTGGCGGTTAAACGCATAGGACACTGACCTTACAAATCATTTGTCGTATGTTCGAGCCTCGACCTGGAAGAATTCGTAGTGCCAGTAGAATCGTAGCACCAGCCATGCAATGGTTCTGTACACTCTGGATCGGCTGCGAAGTCTGTTCAAACAGAAGGTCAAATTCCTTCAACTACAGGAATGTAATACCAAGGCTTTGCAATCAATCACAGAATATATCAACTTATGAGAACGATGTTCGTTATAATGAAGATACGTTTTAGTTTTATTCGTGTTCACGTCATCTAGTTATGTTATTACCCACACACTTTTTTGCATTTTCGCTCTAAACGACGGTTTAAAAGTTAATCACATTTCAACCTGTTGTTCCGGAACCGGAAGTGAGAACCGAACAAAAGTCAACAGCAATTTATTTTTATAGAAGGGCCTACCTTTTATTTTAGACTAAGTTTGTAAAAATCGACTCAGCTGTTTCGGAGAGAATGAAGAGAGTTCGGATTTTGAGTTTTCGACTATTATTTCCGGTACTTCCGAAACCGGGAGCATAGCCTATAAGTTGAAACAGTTTCGAACCAAATTTCTACGTTTTTACATTATCGCTCATACATACTACCCTGTATTTCTGGAACCTTAAACCAGATCTGGATAAAATTCTACATGAACTTGCGAAAATCGGTCTGGTCGTTTCAGAGAAATTGGAGTGGTTTCCGGTTTAGAGCACACGAATACTTTCCCGATACTTCCGGAACTAGGAACGATTATCCTGTATACAAAAAATCAACACCCAAGTAACAATTCGAATGCCTAATGGTTTTGATTGTAATTTATAGGAGTTTTGTAATTGATTTTACAATCACTACCTGTTTTATGGCGACTATAATAAATGTCTCTTTTGACAAGTAATATCATAGTTTTTAAAGCTTCTATAAAACTTTTTACCCAGACTAACAACTGGACTACAAATAAAACAATGTGTATTAGAATAAAACCATGCAAACACTCTTAATATTGCTTTCAAACATTTTTTTTCAAAACATTATTGTCAGTTAAATTCTTTCATAAATCTAGTTTTCTGTGTGTGCGTGTTTATTGGATGACAGTTTCACTCAGAGCAAATTTGAGGGTTCTAAAGTATATTTATGACACATTAGTTGTGGGCTATTTGCATTATTGCTTCTTGGGTTAAGCGTAATTTGAATTAAAGAATGCATTATGATGTCCTATACCGTAGCATTTATTGACATCAAATATACTTCGAAATGCAAAAACGAATAAAAATGATGGGCTTTAATGATTCATTTTCAGAACGTATACACAAGTTTCAATGCCACGAAATAGTTTTATACAAAAATGACGAAGAATCACAAACAATAATTTTTAAAAATCATGCAGATTTTCGCAAAAACTGTATTTATTTCTTGTAAATAAAATCTAATATATTCTTACTGGCTGCATTCAAAGCAGATATGACACACACATAGCCATTAAAAATATTATCAAAACGACAATTTATTCATAGCGGAATTCATTCCTTCCGAAAAATTAAAATGTTGATCGTAAAGCTGGTTTCAAAATTTTCTTGAATTTGGAGTTTTAACGCAGGTTTATGCTAATTCTTCACTTTGCTTAATAAACCTTATGAAGAATTAATATTAAAATTGTTACTTGGGCATATGTGGTCATCCATACCTGCCTAATTGAAGAATTGTTGGACTATTTTTTTAATGTATTCCGTGTCATCTATAAAATCACACTAAAGAAAACGATTTTTTTTATACTTATCACCCTGTACTTCCGGAGCCGGAAGTCGTATCCGGATGAAATTCGGTAAGATTATATGGAGTTGTAAGACCTTTCATATGAACCTAAGCTTATGAAAATTGAATCAGCGATCTCTGAGAAAATCAAGTGCACTTTTTTTATTCATTTTGCACATTTTACCCCGTAACTCCGGAACCGGAAGTCGGATCCAGATGAAATTCATTAACAAGCTAGGGGACTATGATTCCTTTAATTTAAATCTAAATTGAAGACTAATAATTGAGCGATCTCTGTGAAAATCGAGTGCAATTTTTCTTAATTTTTTTTTTGCACATTTTACCCCGTTACTTCTGAACCGGAAGCTCAATCCGGGTGAAATTCAATAGAAACTTATGGACCTAAGGGTCCTTTTATTTGCATCTTAGTTTGTGAAAACCGGTTCAACCATCTTCGAGAAAATCGATTGTATTTTTGTTAAATACACATTCGAATGGTTTATGCTTCTGTGGCTCAGTAGATTAACGGACGTACTTTGTGATTCAATGATTCTCGGTTCTCGTTGTCGCTATTGGTATTTTTTTTATTTCAATGCATTTCTTGTCATGAAATTTTCCAATCAGATAATATTGTATGTCTTCGCACGTAAGACAGCGAGAACTGCAACCCTCCGTTTATGTGCATCTTGTAAGATGTGAAATCATAAGGTTTTTTCGAAGTGTATACAAGTGTAAGAGTCGTTTGCATTCAGATTAAAATTATTTGATAAAATGGCAAGAGTTTGTGACAGGTGTGGTAATGTAAAATGCTTTTTTCAGAATTGGAAAATTAATCTGTCTCAAAATATGTTTCAATTTTTTTAAAACCTAATAATAAGCCGATCTTGTCCCCGGCATCTTAGAGCTTTAGCAATGTGCTTTTAAACTTATATTATTAAGACACCGAAACCTCCATTTATACACTAAACTTTAAGTTATTTGGAAGTTTTGTGTAATTAATGTGGAAACCGCACATCATATGGCTATTTTCGGAACGGATGTGAAGAGTAAGTGCAAGAAAATGATATTTGGGCTCGTTTCAAAATCCATTTCGTTCCGAAAATACCCATATTGTAAGGGTTTTCAAGGAATATCAATCAACAGGAAGTCGCCATCTTGGATTTCCAAAATACTTCAAATATCATTTTCCGGAATCTACTCTTTAAAACCGTTTCAAAAATACATATATTGTGGTAGTTTCCATCGAATATACCTTATGATCAAAAGAGAACCGGAATTTTCATTTTAAAATTTCCGTGCTTGTCCAATCGGTAAACTTTTATACTCTCAACCTTGGCAACACTTTTATACACATTCTTTCAAATTTTGACGCATATCGTACGATTAGTTTTTGTTTGGCGACTATACAAAGAGGTTGAAAAATTTTCGTGTGGCGATTTTTATAAATGATGAAAATTTAGAACAACGTGCGTGCATCAAATTTTGTGTTGCAAATGGATTTTGGTGAATCGTGGCCTTTGGTGAATCGTGTCTAGGAAAAACACAGGCATACGAGTGGTATAAACGCTTCAAAGGTGGTCGTACAAGCTTGGATCATGATGAGATCCCTGGCCGCCCAACAACATCTGTTACTGAAGAAAACATTGAATCGGCGAAGCAAATCGTGTTGCAAAATCGTTCTGTACCGATTAGAGAGATTGCTGTGTTGTTGAGCATTTTTATGGATCAGCTGAACACATTTTAACTGGTGTTTTGGGTTTGAAACGCGTCGCTTCTCGGCTGGTGCCAAAAAAGCTGAATTTCATTCAAAAACAGCGTCGTGTTGATGTGACCAAAGAGATGATTTCCAACGCAGATAGTGACCCCACATTCATCGAATGCATCATAAGTGGTGATGAGGTGCGGATCTATGAATATGACGTCGAAACCGCACAACAATCGATCGAATGGCGCTTCGAAGGCGAGCCGTTGTTCTAAATTTTCATCCATTATAAAAATCGCCACACGAAAATTTTTCAACTTTTTTGTATAGACGCCAAACAAAAACTAATCGTACGATATGCGTCAAAATTTGACAGAATGTGTATAAAAGTGTTGCCAACGTTGAGAGAATAAAAGTTAACCGATTGGACAAGCGCGGGAATTTTTAAATGAAAATGCCGGTTCTTTTTTTATCTTAAGGTAAATGAGTTGGAAATCGCTTTCGATCTATGCCAAAACCTCTTTTTACGAAGTAGGTTCGTAAAAAAAGTTTACGTTATTTGGGATAAGGTTCGTAAAAGAGTTACGTGAAAAGAGGTAACGTATAAAAAGTGTTCGTAAACGGAGGTTTGGGTGTAAAAAAAGTAGCCGATCTTGAAATATTTAGACACGAAATACAACGAAGTTCAGCTTTTGTCAAACTCTTCCCATTGAAATTCAAAGAGGTCTGATTTTATCTGTTCGGCGAATTTATATTTTCATGTACACAGTTTCACAAAAAAAAAACAATTGTAGCAAAGAATGTTAATTTAATATTTTAGAAATAAAGAAATGAAGTACATGAAATCGCCGTTGAATGGTTACATAAGTGTTCACAAGCTCCTATCTCATGCCACCCCCTGTATTTATGATACCATTTCACCAACAGAACGGTTAGCGACTTTTTTAACCTTTTGTCGAGCCAGAGGTTTTAAGTATGTGGTGTTTAAAGCCTTGATATTACAATCATTTTGTGGAATTTGCTAGCGATCGTATTGACACTAAAAATGCTTTCAAGTAGGGACTCGAACTTAAGACTAATTACGTACTGAACTGCCAGACGGGTAAATGGTGTCATGTATCTTTAAAAATGACAACCGAATTATGAATCTATAAATCCAAAAATGTGAAGTAAATCCGTTGGCCTCGTGGTCTGGTCGCCTCTTCGGAACAAAAAAACTTTACGGGGTTGGGAATCGAACCCAGGTGGGCTGCATGGAGAGCATCGACTAATTCAACTTTTAATTGTAAAGTTACCTATTTTCAAACCTCTACTCAACTCTAGTATGCTACTCAAGTCAGTAGAATGTTGGAGTTCGGTATTGACATGTGACAAGAGCATATCGTGCGATTTACAAAAGTTACAAAAAATTATGTTCATTACTCGAATTTTAGGCATAGAATCCAAGGATTTTGTGCATAATTTCGTAGATTGGGCTTCCATCTACAAGATTGTTTCGATTATTGTATAAATGAATGAGCATTATATTTTGTATCACTCGCAAGGGCCTATCGTACGGTATACCCTAAGTACCGAGTTGAGTAATCTAAGTGCTCCGAAACAATTTTTTTTGTAACATGTAAGCAAATTGAAGTAATGATAGGATCCAAACATAATTTCAATATAAAAAAAGAAATTAGATACAAACCTAACTTCTATTAAGTTGTAAAAGATCAGAAAAGCAAAGTCTTGGCATTACATTCCTGTGGTGGAATTTGGCCTTTCTGTTTCAACAGACTTCGCATCCGATTCTTAGTGTACAGAATCATTACATGGCTAGTACTATGGATCCTACTGACACTAAGAATCCTTCCAGGTCGGGGCTCGAACAGACGACAGCTGGCTTGTAAGACCAGCGTCCTATGCATTGAACCGCCAACCCGAGTTTAATGTAAAAGATCAGAAGTTTGTCTATAATGGTTGCATTAATTTGCTGTCACACACTGAATTAGGGGGTGGGGCTGGTTGGAGGCATTGAAACATGATTTTATCTTTGTAGAAAATAAATCATCATACTTCCACAATCTCATAAAACTAATGCACTAATGAAGGATGTAAATAACATTCCAAAATAGGTATCTGTGTTGCGACGTTTTAATAAACACATTAAATTGAAGTTTTGTAAGATAAATAGCGAATGTAGTATTTAGTGTAGTGACGAGATATAGTAGAATTTAATGATGATAAAATATTCTTCTCATGAACTAAATCATGCCGTCGGTTGAAAATGGAAGGCAACCCTTGCAAACACGGACAGCTTACTTTAATATAGCAATGAACTATTTCGGATTCCAGGAACCCATGCCAACGGTAACAGCTAGATGAAACTGTGCTGTGAAACAATCGTTTCGACTTCGTTGTTACCACGTAGTTAGTTACTTGCGTAGTAAAACAGAATAATAATCAAGTGGAGCGGAACTGACTGTTTTGTGGCATGGAGCCACGACCGTAGCCACAACATAGCGATGGAAACAAAAGCCCGCACACGTAAATTGCTGAACTTATAGGCTAAAGTTGATGCTACCAAGCATTACTTCATTGGTGCATGCATCGAAATGTTATGAACAGAAACAATCTACTTTGGGAAATCGAACTATGAAAAGAGTTAAGATGGGTTGTGAATTTTCGGAACACTTTGCCAAAGAGTACATATATTCCGAATAACTTTGTCGCGTCGTTGGAACGACCCGGAAGCTGTTCAAGCCCATCGAGAAACTGGCAGAGATAGATTAGCTGCCACCGATGGTATATTGAAACATTTTTGCAATCGTATGCAAATTAAGCGCTCCCAGGAGAGATTTAGGCACGAACGTTTCCCATCAGCACTGCAGTCACAGCCAAGAATGGGAAGCAGACGAGGCGCACAGACAGCCACCGCCACCATTTGATTTATCGCATCTGCCGGGCAACATGCAACGTCTGCTCGCCATAAATATTTCATCATAGATAGACTCTACTAGTTCATACCTGAATCAGCGCTAGCTTCCAGCCAGACACGGCCGGCAATGGACTTAAAGCTCCCGACAGTCTCGAAATAAACAACAACAACAAGAATCCACGGCGGGTACAAACCCTGCCGGGCAGTGAAATCCGTACGGCCAGTGCGCAAACTCGGACCAGTGCCAGATTGGAAGGACTATCAAATTAATCACGCCAAATTTAATGCATTGGTTTGCAGACAGATTTGTACCGTTCGGACGTAGGGATTAAATGCCGACACAATTGGAAACGAATTATCGTAGATTATTAGAACCATGACCGGCATTGGGTACGGCGATAATTATTACACGATGTACCACGGTTGAGTTAAATGAATTAAAAACTTTTCATGGCAGAATAATCATTATCATAATCGGAGATTATGTCCTTTTCTAGAACTCAATTTATAAATCAGTGTAGTAACTAACGACATCTCCAACAAAAACAAACGTGATGTCTATTCTATTCATTCGGGACGTCAGTTTCCAAGTAAGATATTTTGTTGGGTCAACTTATTCCAAACCAGTTGGCAACAAAAAAAACTTTTGTTACAATTTGATCACCAAAAAGTTTGTTTGCAACTTAGGAAAGAACATCACGCTTCGGTGTAAATAATAAAGTGTTGTTCAAGTAGGGTCAAATTTTATATTTACCCAAACAATAAAAATATCCTTGGTTTGTTAAAAAAGCACATCTAAAATTTCTACTTCTTCACTTCAGCAAGTAGATTGAAGAAAAGATTTTGAAATTTACATTATTTTCACCTGAAAAATATCAATTTTAATTCGGCAACCCTGTACGCTAAACGAAATTGAACAAAGCACTAGTGGCTTACTAGTTTTGCATCGTCATTTTGAATGACGATTTGAATGTTTTGACACTCATCGCCCTATAATTTCGGAACCGAAAGTCGCATCAGGATGAAATTGCATAGTATATTTAAAGACAATGAGAGCTCAAATTTGAATCATGACTCGTGAAAATCGGCTTAACCTTTGCTGGGAAACGAAAGTGAGTTCCGGTTTCTTCACTTTTATCGGTACTTTCGAAAGCGGAAACCGGGGTGTAGTAGTCTCAAAGTAGTTTTACATATTCACTAACTAAAAAGATCTGCCTACTAGATGAATTTAGCAGTAGTTTTTATAGAAATGTTCACCTCGTTTTGCCATCGCTTGTGAAAAAATACTAAAAGAAATTGATAATTTTTGCTAATCGCACTGTATACCGGAACCGAAAGTCGGATCTGGATCAACTTTTCGGGGACTTTTAAAATAATTTTAAAACCTTTCATTTGCTTCTTAGTTGGTGAAAACGTCACCGATTTTCACCAACTAAGAAGCAAATGAAAGGTTTTAAAATTATTTTAAAGTTTTCGAGAAAATTGAGTGCGCATTTTTTCATAAATTTGCTCATATTTACTTGCAATTCCAGAACCGGAAGTCGGATCCAAATGAAATTCAAGAAAATTGTATGAGGCCATAAGAACTTTCATTTGAATTTAATGTCGTTTTCGTTTTTAAATTGCACTACACCGGTGTAGCGAAAGCTGCACCTAAACCGTTCGTTTTTACCAATTGCACTACACCAGTGCTACACTTTTTCTGCACCGATACCACTGGTGTAGCACTCATGAAAAGTTTGGTGTAGCTCTGTGCAATGGAATCGTTTATTGTAGTCAATGGTTACTGTTTATGTTTTCGTCATTTTTGTTCGTTTATTCATGCCTCAGTGTAGCACTGCACCGGTGTAGTGCAAATTAAAAACGAAAACGCCATAAGTTAGTGAAAATCGCTTCAGCCATCGCATACTCACATACTCTCTTACTCTCACTCTCTCTCTCTCTCTCTCTCTCTCTCTCTCTTTCACACACACACACACACACACAGAGAGAGAGACATTTTGTGATCTCGACGATCTGAGTCGAGTGGTATATGACACTCGGCCTCGGTTGTAAAGTCGGTTTTCCCAGCGATTACATAGCCTTTCTATATGAGAAAGGCAAAATGTTCCAGATTTTTTCGAAGTGATTTAGTAACCGATTGAAACGTTAATTTGAATCATTTTCGTGTTCTGAAATATAGCTTTAAAGCGCATTGCATTGTCGAAGTATCGATCATACTTCGTTTTTTTTTCGAAATATACAAAGTTAATTTTGTTTTTGCGCCATAGCCTTCGGTCAGTACGATCATGTTGCGTGAGTGAGACCGAAATATCTTCCGGACATTCAAAAAGCGTGTACAATACAATAAAATATTCAATGTTCCAGCATTGGTGGGTTGACGGTTCAACGTTTACGGCGCTTGTCGCCAAACCAATTGTCGTATACACCCAAAAAATTTGAGTTTTTCAGGTGACCTAATCCCTCATACGATGTAAATTATAAAGACCTTACTTGTCAAATGACGGAAAATTTCATTTGTAATGACAATGTTAGATTAGCATGAATTTTACTGGTTTCGACTATAACTTGCATTTTTCTAGCAGACCCGATCAGATGCACATAACACAATCATAACACAAGTATATAACAATTTGTGTTATTTTGAGATATTTGACAAATGAAACCAGTTGAAAGTTAAAACTTATGATAACTATATAACTATATAATAGCAAAATCAGTTATGATGTTTTATTTTAATTTGCAAGACTCATGATAAAGTTCATTAGTTGAAAAAATGAGTTCTTCCGTTGCTTCATATCGAAATATAATGATCAGAATTTCAAAGAACTAAAAGAACAAACCAGATCACTAAATAAATTATTCATTTAAAAAAAATCACTCAACAATTTTGGATTGAAACGATGCTAATAGTTGGCTGTGAAATAATTTTCTGTGTTAAATTTTCTATGTAATTTATTTCAACTATTGTTATAAATTTCTGTTTTCGGACTTCTTTAATTATATCAAATTCAATAACAATTGTGATACGAACGTCTTAAAATTTGTTACGATTTTGTTCCCGCTAGAGTCTTTTTTGTTATGATTTTTGTTATTTTAACAGCTTACCAGCCAAAAACATTTAAAAATTTGCTACAAAATATTTATGAAATATTTTACTCCAGTTGTTATAATTCTGTTAATACCATCTGATCGGGGATGCGACTGTTTAAACGTTCCTTTTACCAGCCAAGCAGATGTGTGCTTCGGTGGCTCAATCGATTATCATACGTACTTTGTGATCCAATGACTTTCGGTTCAAGTCGCGGTGGTCACTATCAGTATTCGTTTTTTTTTTTATTTCAATGAATTTCATATCATGGAGTTTGACACATAATATTAAATGTTCTTCCACGTAAATTTACGAAAACTGCGACGCTCCATTTATGTGCATCTAATAAGATGTAAAATCAAGTACAGTAACTGAAGTGTTTTTTTATGCGAGGGATGCGCACCGCATAGCTTCGTAAATTTGCGTTCAAAAATCTGCATCTGCATAACTTCGAAAATTTATATAAAAAGTACCGAAATTGAACAAAAAAACCTACACCAGATATAAAAGCGGGAACTAGCAAGATAAAGGGTGATTTTTTAAGAGCTTGAGAATCTTTTTAAACAATAAAACGCATAAAATTTGCAAAATCTCATCGGTTCTTTATTTTAAACGTTAGATTGGTACATGACATTTACTTTTTGAAGATAATTTCATTTAAATGTTGACCGCGGCTGCGTCTTAGGTGGTCCATTCGGAAAATCCGCTTTTTTATCGACAAATTTTGTTCAGCGATGAGGCTCATTTCTGGTTGAATGGCTACGTAAATAAGCAAAATTGCCGCATTTGGAGTGAAGAGCAACCAGAAGCCGTTCAAGAACTGCCCATGCATCCCGAAAAATGCACTGTTTGGTGTGGTTTGTACGCTGGTGGAATCATTGGACCGTATTTTTTCAAAGATGCTGTTGGACGCAACGTTACAGTGAATGGCGATCGCTATCGTTCGATGCTAACAAACTTTTTGTTGCCAAAAATGGAAGAACTGAACTTGGTTGACATGTGGTTTCAACAAGATGGCGCTACATGCCACACAGCTCGCGATTCTATGGCCATTTTGAGGGAAAACTTCGGAGAACAATTCATCTCAAGAAATGGACCGGTAAGTTGGCCACCAAGATCATGCGATTTGACGCCTTTAGACTATTTTTTGTGGGGCTACGTCAAGTCTAAAGTCTACAGAAATAAGCCAGTAACTATTCCAGCTTTGGAAGACAACATTTCCGAAGAAATTCGGGCTATTCCGGCCGAAATGCTCGAAAAAGTTGCCCAAAATTGGACTTTCCGAATGGACCACCTAAGACGCAGCCGCGGTCAACATTTAAATGAAATTATCTTCAAAAAGTAAATGTCATGTACCAATCTAACGTTTAAAATAAAGAACCGATGACATTTTGCAAATTTTATGCGTTTTATTGTTTAAAAAAGTTCTCAAGCTCTTAAAAAATCACCCTTTAGTTTTCAATAATATCGAATCTGAGATTTTGAAGCCCCAAAATTGCTCAAGTCGATTTCTTTTACTTTTCATCCAGATCTCGACGTTTCATTTCTAAGACATTTGACAAAAAATATCGTTCGTTAATTTAAAATTCTAATTTCATTAATACACAAATTTTCTCATTGGATTTTTTTTATTGAAAAATTTTATTTCAAGATAACAATTACTCTTGAATATTTGACAAAAAATCCGAACCTGTCGAAAACTTCAGAAATTCGCATAAAAAACCACATAACTTAGAAAAATTGGCTGTTGAGCCATAAAGGTCAAATTTCGCAAAAGGAAAGTAACACCGCAGTGTTCCTGCAGTTATAGACTTTACCTCGACAAAAAAAGTATTAAAAATTTCATCTTTTAGTGAAAACTGTTCACTAGTTAAGTATTTAGTAATTAAAATCTACTAAATCGATTTTTTTAAATTATATCCTAATCATTACTAGATATTATTAATACTTTTTGTTTGTATTGCATTGTATTGCCGTTACGCCAGTTATGTCTTGAACATTCGCTAATCACTATTGTCAAAACAAATGCTAATTGATGAGTGAGTGTTTTATTGAAATAAGAAGCGTGAGAGAATTCGGATAGTAAATTATCTAACAGGCAAACACACTTCGAAAAAATCTTGTTATTTTACATCTTATAAGATGCACATGAATTGAGCTTCGCAGTTTACGTAAATTTACTTTCAAGAACATGTACACGAAATTCGTCGAAATTAAAAATACTGACTTCGTCATTATAAAAATACTGACAGCGAGAGCAGCGACTTGAACCGAGTTTCATCAAAACACAAAATACGTCCTTTAATCAACTGAGCCACAGAAACACACATCTGCTTAGCTGGTAAGTGGTGCATACAAATTCATACATTCGCACTTGCTAACCAAATGGAAATTACATTCGATTCCAGCAAAATTCAGTTTCGTCCAACATTTTTCTTTTTTTTTTGTGTGAAGTTCGAGAAATATCTAGCATAAACTATACATAACAATTTTACAGTTTTGAGGGTCTGGAAACAAAAAAAATGCATTTCACAGGCGGGCTAATTCTACATACAATGTAAGAAATAAAAATCTGAGTTATCAAATGACAGAAATTTCAATTCGTAACGTATTTCTATCGCATTTAAAAGATTTTACTAGCTCCAATTGTAATTTGCACACGGCTAGTTAAGGAGCTTACTCTTTACAAGCGTATGACTAATGTCAACAATGTGTGCGTAAAAACAAATTCCGGCGCTTCTTTTCCTGATTTTATTCAATAAATCTTCCATATGGTTGAAAAATAAACCAATCAGTTCATCCTGCTTAAAACTGCAATTCAAGAAGAGCGAAAATCCAAGTCTAAAACTCTTCCGTTTTGCTTAAAACTGCTCGAGAACAATTATTTCAGTTTCAGCTTACTTCCACTGACACATTTGATTAGCAACAAACACATTCCTATATGGATTTCCTCTTGCAGAAATTATTGCGATATAAAGGTTTACGTACCTTCTAGAAGTAAACCCGCAAAATAGAAATCTCTAATTTAACACGCGAACGACAATGGATATGGAATGTTGTCGTAAAACTATTTATTTTTCCGGAAAACTGCTTTTATAACAGAAAATATTTAGTTTTGTTTATTTTGTGAATCGCAATCTGTTGCTCACTTTTTTATTACGAAATTAAAATCTACATTCATAAAGTGTAAGCAATTTTCCATCAAACGTTGGTGAAAAATTGATCAAAACTGATATTTCATCCAAAAAGACAGGTCTAACATTCATTTGAGAATAAATTACAGTGGGGTCTCTTTTAGCGCGTTTTTATTTCTAAGACATTTGGCATACAAAAAGATCTATGGCATACGTGCCAAATAAAATGTACGTAATACACAAATTACCAACACAAGTTAATATTTTTTACGTTTGATCCTTAAGTGCAATTGAATAAATTCATCCAATAATTCACAATTCTACTCAATGTCAGTATCAATTTTAATACTAATCAATTGAATTTCAAGTTTTATTTGAATTTTTATGTAAACTGCTTCATTTATGTGCATCTTATATATAAGACTAAAAAGCGCAACTATGAATAATTAGCAGTATAAACTTGTAACGTTCGAATCAAATTGCGAAATCAAATTGAAATGAAATTATTAGACAAATAACAACACTTAAGCATATCTTCCATAACCGAAGTTTTTAACAATTATCTGAGATTTGATGACTGAAAAATGCACGATGAAAAAGTTAGTCAGGGTGTTTTTTTTCTCAGAACCAAAATAAATCATCCGTATAACTTTCTTAAACAATCGAATGTCTACACATTTAATCGTCAGTGCAAATCAAACAATATAAAATTGGAAAGGTTTTCCCGACTAACAGGGCTTTCGTTTAACGCAGGGTTCGGGTATTGGGTCACCACACAAAAAATAAACGTTCAACAATAACAACAGAAATAAAAACTATGCTACTTTTTTATTGTTCCGTTTTCCGGTTCACGCTCGGTGAGTCCAATGATTCGGCTGTTAGTCTATAAATAGGCGCGCATATAAAAGTCGTGCACGCATCAATTCTTTCTCGGCTCCCGCAGCATAATTTACCCGTGCATTGCCATTATATCGCGCCGTTGCGCAACAGCACTGTATGAATAACATTACCGATGCACCAAGTCTGGATTTGGGAGCCACTGGCGATGATGTATTTGATTTCTCGATTATACTTTCAACTGGTTGGCCTTGAAACATGGAGCTGATCTTTGTTGGAATATTGTTTATTGTTGTTTCTCTTCATATGACAATAATTCACCCATTCTGGGACCAGTACTTGCGGAGCCGGGTTATGCTAATGACAAACTTCACGAAGAAGGGACAATGGATAACAAGTTATGAAACATAATGCTAGGTGTGACCGGCATACAAGGAACATCAGTAGTCCGGATGTTGAAACAGTCGATCCCAGACGAGGAGCGTTCTAACTGGGTGTGAATAGTTACAAGCGGAAGTTTCAACTGTCGAGTCTGTTATTTGGATGCTTCTCCAAAAGAATGAAAGCTGGAACCGCCGACGAGTCAACTGCAACAAAAAACACGGAAAACTGGAAGGTACTCAAATGTTTGTCTAATATAATAAATCACGAGAGCAAAACCTTACAGGTTTTAATTAACCTCTTCAAATAAAAGATTCAACACATGCCTTTAATGGGTTCCACTGCACAAAACATCTTAGAAACAACTAGGTTACCATGCCAGATGGCGAAAGTCGAAGTCACCCAAATGCCTGCTCCGGCCTAATCATAATTAAACAGTGTAGTGCAGCAGCATTTTTGCTTCCACTCGTCGCTATCACACCAGGTTGGATTTAGTCTCACTTGGATGATGTGCTTGACTTTCGTCTGATGGCCTTTGTTCTTTTTTATTACCATCTCGTCTTACCCCGCAGTATGACGATAGGTGACGACACGGTTTACGGCGCTTGAAACAGTCATCGTCGTCGTCGGATTCCATGGTTGAAGAATCGAAAGTGACAACCAGTTTGTGTCTAGGGCTATCCATCATGTATGTTTTCGGCATGCATGCATTTACCACTGCTTATAGATGGGCCAACTCTCGTTCATGACACAGTTATGTGTGTACAGTTACCACTCATGAGAGCATAGATCACCGTGATCAGATAACCCATGCTCCATTCGTGTATGCTCTAATTAGTGAGGATAATTCATGTTTTCAAACAATGCACTGAATTTAGGCCTCATTTGGACTGACGTGACTGACGAAGGTTCATCGCCAAGTGTTGAATTACACCCATTCCGTAGTTCAGTGGCTCGGGCCGATCACTTGAACAAGGAATCGATTCATGAACAAACATCTGTTATTATGCGCGCAATTGATTCGTAAATTGTGGGTACAATTCCGATATTCAAGAAGCTACCGGTATCGGCCACGCTCTCTAATCGTGATAACCGCAGGAAGCCCTCTCGATCAATACACACCATATGTTCCGCTAATGAATTGTGTTTGGTGCCCAGGGTAGCACTCGAACGCGTGTAGGTGGTCCCATAAAACCACCCATCGAAAGGTGAATGGAATCCTATGAACTATCGGTGATCACAGCAAAAGTCCGACCGGTGATTAATCAGCTGCCTCAAGAGTTGGCCCGGAGTGTAGTTGCGTCATTGAACCAGAACTAGTCATTCTACCGTCCGTACGGCGGACATGGTTCAGTAATTTCGACAGTTTTGTCTTCCACTACTAAAAAACAACACTTCCTCCTTTTGCTTGACCGAAACATTCGGTAGCTGATTGTACTGTACTATACTGTATTTACTGTCATGATTCTTGAAACAATTTGGGGGAACCACTATTATTTCCGCAATTGCGTATTGACCCAAATTGGTTCTTTCTACAGATTCTGATATACTACAGTTAAAAAAAAGTTCCCGGAATCACCACCATGTGGCGCTTTCAGTCACCCGATAAGAATTTTTTTTAAGTTGCCACATCTGATATTCTTTCAAATTTTCCGCTAGATACCTGGAAATTCGCAAAAGTTACGCTGTATTGAGTACATCTGCGATTGTGGGTGTCCTCGATTTTATACAGTTTTCAAAACGGAATTGAATGTGCAACAACAAGTTTGCATTAAATGTTGCGTTAATAATGGTTTCAATGGTGCGACGACATTGCAAATGTTAGAGGAGTGTTTCGGCAACGATACTCTCAAGAAAACAGTCGTTTATCGTTATCCGTGAACATTTGGCTAAATACGAAACGAATACCATTTAGCAACCATCGAATTCACCTGATTTGGCTCCATGCGACTTCTTCATATTCGGTCTACTCACGAAACCACTCCGTGGAACGCGGTTTAGCAGCCTACATGAGATAAAGGAAAAGTCGCAGATGGCTTTGATGGCTATTACCGAAAACTGAATTAATTTCCTGAGTAAATTCCGGGAACTTTTTGATCAAGGTAGTATCAAAGATAAATAATAAAGACATGTATGTGCTTATAAATATTTTTGAAAAATGTGCTTCGTTCCTGGTCCCTTCTGAAATGGTGGAGCGCGAGATTAATTGCATTGTTATCATTTCAACCAAAGTGTGCCATAAAATCTTAATATATACAAATAAGCTACCGAATCGAAAGGGTTCTCACGGTTTGACATTTGCATTATGAATGTATGATGGGAACTCAGCTGTGCAACCAATTTATCACCATTGGTGCCAGTTTCACGGAGGACCGTAGATGTGCGCCCAAAAAAGATTGTGACTGTCATGTCTGGAAATTCGTTTGTGGTAGTATTTCAGCTAAAATAAAGAAAAACAGATGACCCTCAACTTTTGTGGCAGTAGTCAAAAAGTACAATACAGCCTTAGAAAGAGAATATAGAAAATAGAGATTTGAATAATATCTCAAGTATTTTTGAATATTTTTACTTTTGCTAGAATCAATTCCGAGTAAAATATTGTACAATCTAAAACACTTTAGCCTTTTGACCTAGGACTACGGTTTTGTTTACGTTTCGTGTACCCTCATTCAAAATACAGAAAACAAAAACGTTTGCAAAGTTACTAGGTTTTGTACATCATCAGCATGGTTGCCACATTTACAGATAAATCTGTATTTTACAAGTTTTTACCTTTTTTAATAAATATAAAAAATGGGTGTAGAATTCGCTCGAACCTTAGAAAAAATTTCCGAGTGTCATATACCAATCAATTCAGCTCGACGAACTGAGCAAATGTCCATGTGTGTGTGTGTGTGTGTGTGTGTGTGTGTGTGTGTATGTGTGTTGTCAACTAAGAGGTCGAGATGGCTGGACCGATTTTGATCAAACTAGTCGCAAATGAAAGGTCTTCCCGTCACCCTGAACGCTATTGAATGGTTTTGAGATCGGATGTTTACTTTTTGAGTTATACGAAGTTGTATGTCAAAGTTTCCAGTTTTCTACCAATATCTGTCACAATTGACCTTGAACAGAATATGTTTTTAGACTTAGATTCCACACGGTGATAGCTATTCAACAAACCATAGATTGTTAAAATCCGTCCGTTTTTAACAGAGATATCGATATTTTTGTGTAAGCGACTTTTCCCCTTATTCCAGTAGTAGGAATTTTGCGAAGAAGTTGATTGTAGTCAAGATGAAGAAATAATGGACAAAATTTGTAGGTTTTGTGAAAATTCTATACTTTTTTTAAACAATTTTCGACCAAATGAACCCAATTAAAAAAACGCAAAACTTAAAACAAAAACTTATTCTCAATCCACCTAGTGGTGTGATAATGCCTTTCTGTTGTCATTCACACATCCTCATTAGAACATTTTTTGCAATTAAGGTAATTTATGACATGAAAAGCACTTACGTCACGAATTGACTAAAGTGAGTTCAAAATACGTTTGTATTTCTTGTATTTATGTAACTTTTTGTACCTACTGTTTAACAAATAAAAACACAACTTTACAGTTTCCCTTGAAAAAGGCCATCGAAAACGGGCGAAACGTCGGGCAACACGCCGTAATAACAATTTGTTTCGTGTTCGAGCAGTTACAGGCCTTGGTCAAAGACGGATTCTTTTTGTTGGTCTAACTAAATTTAATGCCTGATATACAAGGAATAAACAACCGTGCCACATTTGCGTGTAGACTAAAGTACCATTTTAAGAACAGACTGAACGATGCAGTGCTAATGCAGTTTTTTGTTTTATAATGTATTTAACGTTAACAGTATTACATATTAATAACTAATTTCCTAGTATATTTGTACTTTCTTTCCAACATAGCGTAGTAATTAAATTGTGGATCCCTTAAAAGGAAATTGTTTCCACTGGGACTCCACTTTATGTTAATAATAAATTGAACATCTAAACATCTAAGTATTAAATCGTTTGTCTAGTGATTTGTTGCTGAGGAAACCGTCAATACTATGTCACATATTCGGCAACATTCATCAAACCAAATGTATTAGCAATAATACGTTAGAACTTTGGTTGATTGGTTAAAGCTGAAAAAAAATGTGCGGATATGAAGGGGTCGGTTAGGTCACTTATACGATTGTTTCTCTAGAATCAGAATTTAGCAGAAAAATATGTTTTTTTTTACAGACCATCTTCAACTTCATTTTACCTTTCTCATACTGTAAGGATATGCAATCAGTGTGAAAACCGACTCTTGAACCGAAGCCCGAATAGCCGAAAATGATATACCGTTCGATTCAGTTCGTCGAGAACGTAAAATTTTCTCGGAGGTGAAAAGTGCTAAAATTCCATAGAAAATTCTTGAACTTTATTTTGATCCGACTTTTGAAATTACAGGCGATTAATGCTAACAAAAAATGTTGTAATAGTTTATTTTCCTGAAGAGATTATGTAAAGAGCAGTATTTCTGTAGATCTAGTTAGCAAATGACTAAGCAATGTTACTATACACTAAGGTCTCTTTTTACACGATTTTTTTATACACGGATTCCGGAATTAACACGGTTTTTATTTACGCGGTTTTCGCAATTAACACGTTTTGTAATGAGAGTTTAAGAAGTACTCTGTCATTTTTTGAGAAAAGGTAAAAAAATGGAACAGTTTGTCTGTAACAAAACGATTTAAGTTAAAGTTAACAATAAATTGATTAATCAGTCTTCAGATTTTCAATCCCTATCGTAAATTACACTTCAACGTCTCCTTCGCTCAGTTGTGGTGTATGATATATAATAAATGATATACATATAAATATAAATAATATAAATATAAATGATTGTCAGCATCGTCATTGATACCATCGGGAATTCCGTAAAGTTGAATAACTAGTCGGATTTACTAATCTCTCCAGCTCCTCATCATATAGAGCAGTACAGTATTTTACGGAAGCAGGTCATTTCGCCGAAAGCCATTTCACCAAAAGTTGTTTTGCCGAATGCTATTACACGAAAGGGTCATTTCGCCGAAAGTCATTTCGCCGACCCGTCGTCGGAAACGGCGGCTTCTTGCATACAAACCTGTAACCGCCTCGTTTGCCCGGTCTACTCAAAGCTAGGTTTTTTTGCTTAAGTTAGGTACGAACGAGCGGTAGCGAGGTCGGGCAGCACCTGAACTTAAACGATGTGGCGTAGCCGCATTAGATATTTTTTTCATTTTCACCCTTTCGGCGAAATTACCCTGATCCGTATTTTATACTAGTTTAAATGATATAGCTCTATCAGTATTATGATCATCACCGATGAAATGAGTTGCTTCAGCATGACACATACAGTCTGTTACATAAGAATAAATCAGATGATTATTGTTTAGAATTCGATCTTAGCATTTCTCCAAAATGAGTACCGTGTACGCTTCGCGCTTCGAAGTAGATTTTTGTGCTCGCACCCCCGAAAGGTCCCAAAATGACCCAAGCTGCCGCTGCGAAATACATGCAAAAGTCGAAACAGTTTGTGAGTAAGTGGGTGAATCGTTTTAACGAGGTGAAAAATGTCGACGACTTTCCAAATCGCGATTCTGTCGGTGTATTGTCGGAAAAAGACGAAAAAGTGATTTGTGGCCTGTTTTTGCAGAATTCGACATCAACTTAGCGCGAAGGTGCTTCAAAATTGACCAAAAAATGTTTAAATATTATATTTAACGAACGGAACTGTAAAAATTGAAATTTCGAAGTACTTTGCAAAAACCGATGTTAAGTGAAAAACATGTGCAAAAACATCTTGAATGGGCAAAGGAGCAGAATGGTGTTGTGACCTTGGATTGGCCCCATCAGTCGACCGATGCCAATCAAATTGAGAACGTTTGGGCTCAAATGAAGATAAAGCTTGGGAAGAACCGACCACACAATTTCAAGCAGCTTGTTCGTCGAATTAACAAAACTTGGAGGTCGTTTTCAGAAGAATACGCGCAAAATCTCGCTAAAAATATGCCTCGAAGGTGTCAAACCTTTATTAACGCTGAAGAGGATTGGACTTGCTATTAATGTATTTTCGTTTGTTGCGTTTTTTGCAACATTCTTTTTTTCAAAGTCATTGAGATTCTTTGCTTCCTTTATGAAACAAGTTCTCTATCTATCATGTGCAAAAATCTATGAATGAATCCCTTTCACGAAGTGTCATTTTGAGCTACCGACAATAGAAGTAGCATATTGAATTATGTTTATCGTTGGCGCCCACGGGTAGCTTTCATCTCATAATTGAATCAAATTATGACTATACTCATTTATTGAACCGTTGCTATGATCAACATTTGTTTAGTATGGGTGTTTGGAAACAAGGCAGCAATCGTTGCACACCCGTATAGCGACTCGCATTCCCATTCAATTTTCTTTCAGATCTATTTCGAACTCGCCGCAGCATAGCAAAGCGCACACACAACCACCAAATTATATTTCATCACTCATCCGCCGGTCTGAGCCGTCTGATCGAGTTAATCGAGTAGGAAAATCTACATAAATCATCTGGCCGTTCTGATGAAGTGAGTGAAATAACTCTGATTTACCCACCCAGCACCGGACAGAAGGAAGTCGGTAGTCGAAACATAAAACAAACACCGCAGCACCGAATCATCACCACGCCTGTGCATCTGTGAATGGGACTGCAGCAGTCCCAGAAATCGGCAACAACACCAACAACCACGATAATAGAGTAACGCATCTCGGAGCCAGATCACACAAATCTTTCAACGAGTGAGACTTGACTAGGCACTGAGCGCCAAGTTGAATTGGTGTTGGAAAAACTTTTAACTGTAATTTTCATCAAAATCTAAAATAAGGTGCGGAAATAAATTTATGACCGTATGCTTTTAAATGTTTCTACATTTTTTTTTTTATTTCGAATCACAAAAAGGATCCACTGAATTCGGCACAAGATATACACAAGTTTCCGCCCAGTATAGTTCCGCACGACCACATTTGAGACGTGACGGTGACGTAATGATGACGGTAGAACACAAACAGATGACCGTTGGAAAATATCGTTTCCCATTGCAAGTTTCTGATTTTCTTTTATTTTCGGAAGGAAACAGCCGAATGCATTTCACTCGCCCGGTTAAAACCCGACACATCAGCTATCTTCCACTTACGTCCGATGGAAATTAGGTCAATGGGGCTTTCCTTGTTGTTTGTTCTGCGCTTTGCCGTGTACGTATAAGAAGCCACTCGAAGACTTCCATCACCGGGATCGAGAAACTCGAAAACGAGAAGCTTGCAAATTATGACGGTATTGACTTTTCATAGATATCAGGTATATCAGACTGATTGATGTCTGTCCGACAGTTTCCTGTTCGCGAGCCTTGGTCACGTTTCAACTTTTACCAGTGGAAGGCACTTCAGTGCTGCTATAATTGGCCGGTGAATGGTTGGTGTACACGCGAATTCGTCTCTGTAGCAGTTGTGAAACTCACGCCAATCCGTTTTCCAAAGCAATCGTCAACAGAACTGGTTTAGTTCAAGTTCAGAATACATACATATTAAATGGCATCCTGGGTGGCACAGCCAAACTATTTCCACCGACCAAGGTCAAGTGTAAACACATGAAAGCCCTTTGGGACTGACATTTCAACTGCATCGCCCCCGTAATTGCGCTGAACTACTACTATTGATTCATTTTTTTTTCTAGTTTTATGCTACCATTCAAAAGAAATAAGTTTTGTACCGTCGTCTATGTCAAGGATTTCAGTTCTACACTTTTATTTTATCGATTAATGCGACTGCGAAAACGACCGTGTAACGAAGATTTTATCGATAATGCGCAGGATCAAAGCTTGTTTGCACTGGGACTAACTGAAGTGCCGCATCATGCAGTTTTGCAGCGATTGGTCATACACCTTCAAAGCCGGACTCTGCTTAGCTACAATGTAATGCGTACGTACGGGCGTAACCGAACACAAGGTACCATTACTAATTCATTAGATTTAATTCGAAACGTTCTCAGAGTGAAATTGTAACACGGGCAGATCGGTGCCATCACGACCATCAACATCAACGTTGCAGTGAAATTTCTAGCACCGGCTTTTACTAGTGCATCGGACAACCAACCGGGACCGACAACCAACTCTCCTCATTTGCATCCTCTTCTGAAAAGAGCCGTTTAGCATGAAATGCATATAAAATTATTACTACTACGAGAATGCAGTCCACTCCAGTGCACAGACGGGTCTTAGATGAGCTGTTTGCATAAATGAGTGATTTGATACTTGAGAATGCTTCAGAAGCAATGATGGTTGGAGCATGTGGAATAAACGAAAAGGAAATCTGCAACCTTTTGAATTAAGTGATTGGCTCACAATAAGATAGGTTTCATTTTGAAGGATGATACAATTAAAACATCAACAGTTCAGTCATGATATGAAGAATCAAGATTTTCAAATGGAAAAAACTTTTTTATTTTTGAAAGAATTTTCTAACACAATGCTAGTAGTGTGTAATTTAAATTGTTTCAAATTAGCATATCTATTATCTTATGGGAATTGGATAGACCATGATATTCATAAGTTGTTACCAACCCAACACGAACAGAAACTGAGACAAGATCCTTTAAACTATAAAGAGTCAGTTTTGAAGGTACTACATGGAATGAGAAGTCCCAGACCTAACAAAGAAAAAGTCATGGGGTTGTTCGAGCCATTGATGTGGAACAAGACAATCAAAATTTCTAATGATCTACAATCAAACAGTTCAATCAATCGCCACACTTTTAAATCCGCAATTGCACGAGAGTCTGCTTTGATTGGTCTTGATTAGGAACCAACACTGAACATTGTTTGTCATTGTTTGAATTACACCAATATCCCAAATGTATGCAATTATATCTTTGTACATGCTTGCGATAAGGATTTGGATATTTAAGCTTCTCTTCGCCAAGCTTGTGTTCAAGTTTTGTATGCAAGCAGTTATTTTTATAGCGTTAAGTTTCTCTACCATTCTGCGATTTCGGTTGAAGCAATAAACTTTTTCTCATTATCAATCGAGTTCATCTTATATAAAATAAAAATTAGTCTAAAGCACTCTAAGTTTACCCAGAGGTAGTTGTCAATTTCTCAGGCGAAACGACATAACATGGATTTCATCCGAGCTTGCATGACACAAGATCAGAGCATACAAATTAAAGCTTCAAATCGTTTTACGGCTCTTTTTGTCTTGCTGTCTAGCAACAACCTACCTCTAGCACGCTACGCGTAGGACTGAAACGTTAGCTATAATTTCGCTTCTATAGATTTGCGTACTTCCAACAGCTTCGCTTTTGTATCGATTGACCAATCAGAGCGATGCGTTCCCTTCGATATATCGCTTACTCCTTCAAAACCGTCGTCTATGGCAGGGAAATTCGGTATGCCGGAGATTTTATGCAGACAAATAGGACACTGCTTGCTACTAATCAAAATTTCATATAATCATATATAATTGAAAATACGTGTCTTGAAACATTCAAATCGAAACTTAGAAATAATCTCAATCAAATGATGAAATAATATTAATAATTGATACAAAAAAAACTGAGCTATAATTGTTTAAAACCTGACCACATTTCTAGGCGTATTTTCCTTGAGTTTCCGATTTGCACCCCTATAGAGAAAATAAAGATGTGTTCCACATCAAAAACGTTTTTATTCTTCAGTATAATCTCCATCTGGAGCGATACACTTAACCCAACGGTCCTGCAACATTTGGATGCCCTTTTGAAAAACAAAAGATTTGTCAAAATAGGCTTCCGTTTCTGCAATGATCTTAGCATTCAACGAAAATTTCTTTCCCTGGTGAAAACCTTTTCAGGTTTGTAAATAGATAATAGTCGCTGGGGGCCAGGTCTGGAGAATACGGGGGATGGTGGACCAATCCGTACCGCAATGATTTTCAATTTCACCGTCGCTTTTATGCATTCAGGTTATTAGGACACGAAACTCATATTTTTCCATAGCTGGACGAAAACTAGAACTCGTCTGACACGATCAGCTGTTATTCAAACACTGGTGGATAGATTGTCATGAAACATGACCATCTAGAGGCTTGTTCTCAACAAAAACATACACGGTTCGGAACTATTCACATCTTTCCTGTGAAATGCCCAAGTCTTTTCATTCCATTTGGTATAGATAAATTTTAAGAATAAATTAAATCACTACAATGTTTCTTTGAGCTGAGTCTCTTCGATACCTTTTTCCTCGGGGGAGAGGTAGCCTCTATACCCTCCAGCGAGGTTTGGGGGGTCTATTGATTCACTTATCGTGCGTTCGTCCATTGAATCGTCATCGCTGCTTTCGTTGTTTTTGTTGTTGTTGTAGGAAGTATCGTTATCAGTTATCACCAAAAGAGTGAAAATAGGGTCAATAAATTTTCTCTGAGATGGATTAACCGATTTCCACAAACCGAGATTGAAATGAAAGGTCCTATGAATCGATACAAAATTCCGAAATTTTATTTGGATCCGACTTCCGGTTCTGGAATTACAGAGTGATATGCACCATAAAGTGAAAATAATGTCACTAATTTTTTTCGGAGATAGCAGAGCCCGTATTCTCAAACTTATGTTCAAAAAAACCCTTCCTTATCCACCTAGTGATGTGATAATGCCTTTCTATTTCTTTCAAACAGTCTCATAAAAATATTTTTTATCTTTTTATTAATATGAAATACATGAAATATCCGAAATCGAAATAAAATTTTGATGCCAAAAGTTTTAGAATTGCATGAAACGTCGAGATTTAGTGTCATATTGAAATTTTTTTTCGAAAAATCGACTTTTTGAGACTCGAACAAAGTCCGAGCCTAAGCAGACATTTTCCGATCTCGTCGAACAGAGTCGAATGGAATATAAAACTGTGGGTCTTCGAGGATCCGTTCGAAAATCGATTTGTTTGTATGATTTCTCGCAGACCTGACCGAAATGGGTAGATTCTGAATAGCATTGGCATGTGGCCCGTTTATCCTCGTATGTGATCAGCAATTCGAATTAGGTATTTCCGCTTCCAAAAACCAAATAAGAGGAAATAGATCTCTCTAAGCTCGTACGTAATACACAAATGGCTTTACCTACTACTGGGAAAAAAATTCTTCACACTTCAGAATTTTTTTAAATATAGCAATCTTTTAAGTACGGGAAAGATCATGTACGCGCACATCGATGACATTGTATTCCATACGCACGGCACGTAAGCGACTTACTTTTCTTTATTATGACTAACTGAAGTGGAACTGCTAAAAAGTAAACAGTTCAATTTGGACTGCTAATGCACGAACGAGTCGAAGATGAATCGTGCAGAAAATGACAAATATGTGCTTTCCACTCTGTAACCAAAGCCAAATGCTCACTAAAGCATATGTAAATTCAAGTACTGCATAGCTTCGGAAATTCGCTTGAAAATAATACGTTACTCGTTCTCTACAATTTGTCTGAAACCAGATGTCTTAGGAATGCGAGAATTAGAGATGGGCAGAACAGTTCTTCTCGAAGAACCGTTCAGTGATGTAGAGTTCTATTAAAAGAACAAGTTCTCCAGAGCCGTTCGTTCGTTCTTTGCATAGTTGATGTGTTTGTTAAGTAAAAAACGTGCTTAATCCACCTATCAGTGAGATGATATCTTTTTTTATCAATCCGCATGTGTTTTTTTTCATGAATATTCTTCGGTTTTCATGACATAATTTTAATGACCGTCGTTTTAAGCTGCAATTTGACATTTTAATCACTCATTACTCTATCTAAAAAGGTTACAATCGATTAAACTTTTCATGATATGTCGAAGTGAGTTCCACTTTAGAATTTAAGGTAATTTAAGGTACTTCCAGAGCCGGTATTCAGGAACCAGCATAAACCAAACCGATTCGTATGGCCATATGACGAATAAATTGCAATAGTTTTGAGTCCAACTTTCAAGCTTTTCGGGATTATCATCTTCTATAACGGTTTGAATTTTAAAAATTCATCCTCCTGTAATTCCAGAATCGGAAGTCAGCATTGAATAAAATTAATTAATTTTGTGTGGGACTATAAGTTTATTTTAATTTGAATTTTTTTCTGAAATTCGATTTGGCTTTATTTGAGAAAACGATTGAGCTTTGAGAAACGATTCGATACTGGAGCCGGAATTCGAAAACCGGTGTAGCCGAAGTCAGACAAATTCACCTGATTAGTTTACATTTGTTTCAATATGTTTAAAAATCAGTATAGACATCTTTGAGAAATCGTAGTACGAGTTAAATTGTTGGGTGGCTTCCGAATCGAAAACTGAATACCACTAAAACTGAAATAAGTTTATTTGGTTGTCGACTATTCAAATCAGCAAATCTTAGATGATTCTTAGATATCATTTGAATCTTAGATCGGTTCAGCCATCTACGAGGAAAATAAGTTACACAATTTTAATTTCGTTTCACATATCATCCTGTAGTTCCGGAACCAGAAGTCGGATCCAAACATAATTCAGGAACCTTGTTTAGGAGCATACGAATTTTCATATGAATCTTAGTTTGTAGAAAACGGTTGAGTCATCTTCGAAAATAAGGTAAAAAATTGAGTGAAATTATTTGTCACATACGCATTTGCTGATCTCGACGAACTGATTCAAATGGTATATGGGTGTTTTGTTCTTCCAGCATTTATTGCTGTAAGCAGTTTAAATCAATATAATTATGAAATTGTTCAGAATTCGGAAGTACTGCCATCTTTCCAATATGTCATATTCGAACGATTATGTTGCCAAAAACGAACCGTGCTAAAATTGGTCCGAGGCAAAATGTCATGAAAAATAATGCTGTTCACAGTCTTTTTGGTACTTAGAAACTATTGTATGTAACAGTATAAAAAATCGTGTTTTACGTTGCTCCCAAGCCTTTCTTTGCCATACAGCGCTCAGAACTTCTACTGCTGGAATATGGAGGAAAAGTCGCTTACACAAAAAATTCGATATCTCCGATAAAAATGGACGGATTTTAACAATCTATGGCTTGTTGGATAGCTATTACCGTGCGGAATCTAAGTCTGAAAACATATTCTGTTTTCAAGGTCAATTGTGACAGATACTGTCAAAAAACTGAAAATTTTGACATAAAACTTCGTATAACTCAAAAAGTAAACATCCGATCTCAAAACCATTCAATAGCGTTCTGGGTGACGGGGAGACCTTTCATTTGCGACTAGTTTGATCACAATCGGTTCAGCCATCTCTGAGATCTCGACCTCTTAGTTGACAACACACATACAGACACACACACACATACACACACAGACATTTGCTCAGTTCGTCGAGCTGAATCGATTGGTATATGACATTCGGCCCTCCGGGCCTCGGAAAATTTTTCGAAAGTTTGAGCGAATTCTATACCTATTTTTTATATATATAAAAAAAGGTAAAAAGGTTCTTCCATTTAGAACTGAGGTTTCTCGTTATAAAGCCATTCTCGAAAACGGGTGAACGAGCAAAAAAAACAAGGTCCACGACTGTGAATTGAAGAACTACCGTTCTCGAAAAAAGTACTATTGTTCATTCATTCTTTCAAAAGAATTAGTTGTAGTATAAAAAAATTCGATTTCGATTTCAATTTCTAACTCCACTCTTAACTATACAAGTCACAGAGGTATTTTTTCAAATCAAAAAAAAAATATTTTGAATATCACTAAATCTTGACGATTGCGGGAACCGTCAAGATTTAGTGATATTTCCAACACATTTAGCATTAAAAAAATGTCGAAAATAATTTCATTACATCAAGTTCGCATAACTTCACAAATTTGCATAAAAATAAACTTCATAACTTCGAAAATTCGCAGTAAAAACCGCGTTACTTCGGAAATTCTCATGACCATTCCGTTTCAACAGACCTCGAATCCGATTTCTTCTTATTTTTAAATCCGAACAAAAATCGGCTAATTGACAACTCATTTCCATAAAACTATGGTCCAATATATTGAACGAAGTTCTGTGGTTGTTTGAAGGATCGCTGTTACTAGGTACAATGTTGATATTGTTTCCTGCATGTCACTCCTAAGCCAAAAAGCCAAAAGCTTGATATTACATCCCGTTTGTGGAATATGAACTTCTGTTTCAACAGACTCCACAGCCGCTTCATAGCCATAGAATGGCTGGTGCTACAATCCTACTTACACTAAGAATTCATCCAGGTCTGGGCTCGAACATACGACAGCTGACTGGTTATACCAGCGCCCTACACATTGAAATACCAACCCGGGTTAACTCTTGAACCACTTTATTATAATGGCAAGATGCCAAATCAGACTGAAGCAGCTTAGAACTCGTGTGCTTATGGATGAATGGTAGTAGTCGTTTTTACAGACACTCATTGATGTAAACAAATACGATAATCATACCTATAGTAATGAAAAAAATTATATTTAAACCACAACTACAAATAGCCTGTCAAACCATGTTCTTTCTGGAAAGCTTCGACGACTTTCGGGCCTTGTTTGGTTGAAACTTGATATGAAACTCAAGACCAGAAAGCTACTTGAAATCTGCTTTGACATTTGTTTTATCATCCATAACCACATAATCAAGTTTTGTGAGCAATTTGTCGTACAGCTAACGCAATCTTGATTTTGAACTGTTTCCCTACTTCTCGTTCCACTAATGAATCACTTTTCGGATGAAAGAATCAACGAGCACTACTGAAAAGCTGAGATTTGAAGTTGTCGTTCCGTCAGTTGTCGGCCGCCAGATTTTGGTTTCCGATCGAGAGTCAACCACTCCCGAAAGTGTTTCAAAACGCTAATTATTTTTGTACAAGGAACTCGAAGTGATTTTGCTATGTCATTAGAACAGTCTCCTTAGAACATTTTTTTTTTTCATTAAGATAATTTCTGATACAAATTTGGGTTAATTTTGGACACACGTTTGGGCTGATTTTGGACACAAATTCATTCAGATTGTTTCGGGTATTGCACAAAAGCGTGCATCAGTGCTCTCTTATTCGACAATATTGTCGATCATTGGCTTTTGAAAAAATGTGTGGAGAGAAAAAATCAGAAAAGAATGTGATTTTTACTTTGCGGTTATATCTAAAATCAGTTTTGTCATCTCCAGGAAAATTTAACGTGGTAAAAATAGTGCAACATATCCAACAAGGTTATGTAACTTCTACCGTTACATTTCCGGAAGTGACAGCCATTTGATCTTCGTACTTGATTCGCAAATCAACAGTTGCTTCCGTCATCCCCGAGAAAATTGAGCGAGAATTTTTTTTTTAAATATGCACAAACTTGTCGAACTGAGTCGAATGGTATACAACACTAGGGGTCTCCGAGACTCCGATTAAAAGTAGGGTTTCCATTCTATACCATTTTTATATAGAAAAGCATAACCCACAACGATATTTACAGCAACAACAGCAACGCCGAATCAATGAACGAGGACGTGAATAGTGAATCATTGTCCCTCATCAATTCGCCGGATCATGTCTCCTCATTCGGCTACTTCAAGCTCACGGGAAAGTGCCGTTATAAAATATTCCATACTATTATCGAAATACCAAAAGTCGACACTTGTTTATTTCGATTTTCTTTCGACATAACAAGATATTAGATATAAACACACTATTCTAGATTATTACGTATATAGGACGATTCTGGTCAAAACGAATTAATTCCAAAATCAAAAACTAAGAAGAAAATTAATCAGTAGGCATGAATTAATTATTCACCATTCACTTTTTTCACAGATATGATATTTCGAAACCTTACATTACGATGTCTCTAGGCTTGATTCTCCATAGAATTGATCGTTTTGACCAATTTTGCAAGTTGCAATGCAGTAGTTAATCTATCGACGATCTGTGCTTCATCGAACCGCAGTGCTCAGCCTTTTCCAGTGCATTTTCCAACATCGGTAGATGTATCATCTGGCTATGCTGACGATGAGTTCTGTTCGGTTGCGTGAAGTCAGCAATAATTCACGGTCTTCTGGCAAAGATCACTGTCTCAGTAGCGATAGCTCAAGATACCCTCTCGAATCTAACACACACAGGTTACTTTCACGACGCAAATTACCTCATCATCAGCACCAGCACAGGACCCACAACTGAAACGAAATCTCATCGGCGGTCGGTCACGGCATTCCATCTAAGAAAAAGATGATGAACGGACAATTTTTGCCTTCGTAGCAGTCTCTCATTTTTCACCGCAATCAAAGTCACAAGAATTTATGCTGACTCGTCCGAGAGTGGACTCGAGCCGGTGGCAATAAAATACATACGTACACTCTGCGGAAAGTGACATTGACGGCTCGCGGGTTCTCTGCTGCTGTCATAAACGTCTAAGTTGCAGTCCGTTGTACCAACTCATCATCGTCAAAAGCGGTGCCGCGTGGTGGAAAACAATAACAAACATCAGCAATGCCAAAAATTTAACATGGCATGTCTGATTATATAATAATTACAGCAATTCCGTCCATAGTTGGTTAATTATTATTCTATACTCCGACAGAAACGTGACTCAGCTTCGCAAACATTCCACAAGCCGCTCGGAGCAACAACGGTATCCCGGATCAATCGGATCTTCCTACTACCACGCGAACGGATCCGCGGTTCGGTTTGTTTTTGGAAGTGCTTCATCAAAATATACAACACCATACCAATCGGATTCTGGTCCGTCCGGCAACAAACCGCGGCTGTGATTGTGAATGCACGGGAGCAGAAATAGGCGTCGAATGGCAGCAAATAGAAATGTATTCATCCGAGTAAGTGTGGATTGAGAATGGAATATAAATTACTAAATTGAAGAGAGAAAAAATACGAAACGGCTCATTTCCTTCTCTGGCCGGTTTTGGTTGTTGGATCAGATTCGTGCCACCGGAAAACGAACGACGATCGGTAACAGCTGAGGTGTTGGGTTGCAAACATAAACCTCGTGGATTGTTTGACAAACTTTGAGCTCTGTGCCATAAAAGTGCAAGGCAAATTTGGAGCAAGTTAATTTTGACAAAATTGTACTCAAACTTAACTTGACCTCAATGCGTTAACCCCGGAATGTCCGAACCAACGAGCACGACTTCACAAAAACACTCGAGAAATGTTTGATTAGTGAATAACTCGTAACCATGGTATCTCTTAATGTACGTCCATTTAGACGGGCGATATTAGCCGTCAAAGATTATCAAACATCAAATACTTTCTGATGTTCGTGGTTATCTGATTTTATTGCTTTCAAAAATACATCAAATTGTCGACAAATATCCAACCCCACACCGTTCATGCTTCGCTTGTGCTTTCGTCTATCGAAGCATCATAGCTCGGCAGCCCAATTCAGATCACATGTGAAAAGTCACACGTGCAGGCTGGCTGGCTCTGTCTGCCCATCTCCCGGGTGCTATTTATTGAGATTGCCTTGACTGGCAAATGACTGCATCCGGATATTTGTAAACCACAGAAGAAGAAAAAAAAACAATCTAACGAGGGCACAACCACATTCATACAAAATTCAGTTTTGATTGCGCTTCATTCGCATTTTTTATTAAAACGAGTGCAGTTTTGAAGCTGAAATGCAGTTTCGCTTAAATACAGTGGCGATTGAAGGTTTGCTTTACCCGCACCAGTCGTCGTGTGACCCGCCCCGGTGGCCGTTGTTGGGTGGTGTGATGATAGACACTGCCCACCAGCAAACCAGCAAGTCTGCCCAACAACCGTGATGGGTGGATGTGTCGAGCGATCTAGTCAACGTGTTCGCATACCTACAACCGGTGCAACAACATGTTAGTATTTAACCGAATTCAGCATAAAACTCAACAGAGCATGAAATAATGCCCAATTAAATCACATCGTCGTCGTCATCATCATCATCATCAGCATGGCTGCCGTTTTACTGATGGCAGTGCAAACGATATTTCAGCCCTCCGATGGTGGCTCTGCGCAAAAGTAAATACCTCAGCTACATATTCGTGTTATGCTTCTCTGCCTGTGAAGGTTATAATCGGAATGGTAGTTGGCATCATGAGCGTGAAACAGATTTTTGCCACACTCACTACTAATGATACAACAGTTCATCGGAAATGTACCAAACTGAAAAGACACGCTCATGAACTAATGACAACGAATACCGTTTGGTTTGTCTAGCGAATCGTTAGAAACCGTTTATCAGTACTGCCGATATATTATTTTCTCACAGGTATTAATATAAATGATTTTTTTACCTTTTTTTAGATATATAAGAAAATAGGTATAGTAATCCGCACGGTAATAGCTATCCAACAACCCATAGATTGTTAAAATCCGTTTATTTTCAACGGAGATATCGACATTTTTGTGTAAGCGACTTTTCCCCCTATTCCAGCAGTAGGAGTTTTGAATGCAATGCTTGGGAGCAACCTGAAAAACGATTTTTTTTGTACTTTCACATACAATTATTTCTAAGTACCAAAAGGACTGTGTACAGCATCCTTATTCATGACATTTTGCCTCGGACCGATTTTAGCACGGTTCGTTTTTGGCAACATAATCGTTCGAATATGGCATATGTAAACCAGATGATGGCAGAATTTTCAAGTTGAAAGTAATTCCATAATTATATTGTTTCAAACTGCTTACAGCAATAAATGCTGCAAGAACATAACACCCATATACCATTCGAATCAGTTCGTCGAGATTAGAAATGCGTGTGTGATAAATAATTTCACTCAATTTTTTTCGGAGATGACTCAGATTCATATGAAAAGTCGTATACTCCTAAACAAGATTCTTGAATTATGTTTGGATTCGACTTCTGGTTCCGGAACTACAGGATGATATATACAACGAAATTAAAATTGTGTAGCTCATTTTTCTCGTAGACAATCATCTAAGATTCAAATGTCATTCCACCAGGATGCAGACTTAAGTATGCGGACGATTTGAAACAGTTTATTGTTGTACGATCGACAGCTGATTGCATGGAACTTCAGCAGCACCTGAGCAATTTTTGTGAATGGTGCAATCTCAACCTCTTAGCTATAAGTGTGTCCAAATGCTCTTTCACACGTAAGAAAAGCCCGATAGTTTGGAACTACACTATTTCTGGAGAAACACTTGAAAGAGTAACTGTTTCCAAAGATCTGAGTGTGCTTCTTGATTTTCAGCTCTCCTTCAGACATCATTACTCGCATGTAATTGCTCAGGCAAATAGAAGCCTAGGTTTCATTATTAGGATCGCCAAAGAGTTTACTGATCCATACTGCTCGCGAGCGTTATATTACGCGTTAGTACGGTCTACCCTAGAAGCCTCAGTGCATATTTGGTGTCCTTACGCCAGTGATCAATAGAATCACGATTCCTACGATTTGCTCTTAGATCTCTGCCATGGCGGAATTCGTCGGAACTTCAACCACAGACTAACAGACATGACAGTATGAGTAAATTCTTATAA
The DNA here is from genome assembly GCF_030247185.1 of Malaya genurostris. Taxonomy (NCBI): domain Eukaryota; kingdom Metazoa; phylum Arthropoda; class Insecta; order Diptera; family Culicidae; genus Malaya; species Malaya genurostris. The sequence goes on along the minus strand of NC_080572.1, from coordinate 249,460,194 downwards.
AAATAATTTTTCGTGATGCACTAGTTCCACCTATATTGTACTGCGCGAACTATTTACTATCAGTACACCCCTGGTGTTATGTAAAAGTTTTTTTACTAGTTGGTTTCCCCTCGTTTGTCAACACCGATCAGCTGCTTGCAGGGATGCCAGATTTCATCAAAATATTTGAAAATAAATCGTCACAATAAATTATTGGATTACGTTGATAATATATTTAACTTTTTCGCGATGTTGGAAGGTAACCATTTATTTGACTCAACGTTGTTCATCTAGACTATTTTTTATTGTGTTGGTAGTTTTCACCCGAAATTAAGTGGCGGCAGATCAGAAGCAAGTAAATATTGTAGCAAAACGGGTTCGATTTTGTATTGCGTTGGAGGATGAGAAGTAGGCACAATTATGTATATAGTTTTGGCAATATGTAATAAATCTGTATCCTGCATGAAATTCGCATGGACATATACAAATCAATACATTACATATAATTCTGTATGAATGGCAACTCTGTTGGTAAATGAAAAAATAAACACAGTCTAGATGACAAACAGGATATTTTTGATAGGGTAACGTGGCGCCATCATGACACATGTGAGTACTGTCCCAAATAAAGGAATATTCGAAATGACCGTTAAAATGGTTGAAGAATCTAATTTGAGTGTCCTGTCTGTTAGTCTGTGCTTCAACCATACATTGAGTGCTGTTGTTTGCTCAACATGGAAACACTAGAAAATCGACGAAATATACTCAGAGCTGTATTCATAGTGTTATTGCTGAATGGACAAACTGATGCTCCTGAGATTCTCTCACTATTATTAATGTCCCACCAAGAACGCTTAGAGCGCGGAATTTCTTGCGACTCGACTTACAAAGAACGGAGTATGGTCAGAATAAACCGATTAGGACAATGGGTAATATTTTCAATAGTGTGTACGATCTTTTTGACTTTTCTGTGTCGTTTTCAAGAATGGGCTTAAGAGACTCAGATAGATTATCAGTAGAACTTAATTATTTTTTAGCACTGTTTGTACTTTTATGCGTAAGGCTAATGTTTGTAAAATGTAGTTATGTAAACAAATATGTTTAAAATGTTAAAAAAGGTTATGGGTTTTACGCACATTTGATGAATTTCAAATGGGCTTTTCCCATTCCACCAAAATTTCATTAAGATCGATCTAGGTCATATGGAAAGAATTAGATAAATAAATATATAAATAACCAAAATGCACTTATAAAATATGCTCTCCCCTGAAGCAACATTTGGCATGAGCTGTATACTGCTCATTCGGCTAACAAGCAAGAGCGACTGGTCAGAAAAACATCTGTGTAATTCCTCAAAAACTCTTTAATACTCAGATAAAGCTTGCTTCAGATAGAATTGGAACAAAGACAATTGTCTGTATTTCAGATATTTATTAATGAGTTCAAAATCTTTTTTTATACAAATGTAGCGTTTTCTTCATACTTTTAAGTAAAAATACGGATAAAATTATTCGTCACGGTTTCGAAGAAATTCTGGAATTTTTCCTGTAACACGGCTCATTAGGCGGCGCACACCTTCTTTGTCCATCGTTTTAGCTATCTAATTCCATCAGGTCGTCATCTGATTGATGTCTTTGACAATCTTACCCTTTGCCTTGACTTTCCTCAACATAATTGCCCAGTATTTCTCAATAGGGTGGAACTGAGGGCAGTTGAGTGGGGTTTTTCGGAACAAACTGGACCCCTTTCTCTGCATACCATTCTTGAACGACTTTGCTGTAATGACAGCTTGCCAAATCTGGCCAAAACATTACAGGATGGTCGTGGGATCGAATGAACTGCAAAATTCGTTTTTGAAGACACTCTTTTTGGTATGGTTCCGATGTTATTGTCTTATTTGTAACGAAAACTTTCGTTTTTTGCCACAGCTGCAAATGCTCTGCCAAATCATAAATTTTCTTGCAAATTTGTCGGCAATAACAAATTTAAATTTGGCTGGAACATCCCCCCGAGCCGTTGCCAAGTAAAATTTTCTGACCTGGGATTTGCCCGAAGTCAGCCTTGACATAGGTTCCATCGTCCATCAGAAGACACCCGTCGAACTTGGTCAGCACCTGGTCATATAGTTTCCGAGCACGAATTTTGACCACACTATTCTGTTTTATGGTCCGATTTGGCTGTTTGCTAGCTCGATACGACTTGATTCCTTTCCGGAGTCGAGTTCTCCTCACGGTACTATGGGCAGCCCCGAATTTTCTGGCCAAATCACGGTCGGACAGATTAGGATTCCTCTTAATCGTCTTCAAAATCTTACCACGCAGTTTCCGGTCGACAGTTCCACTCCGACGATTGGCTTGAGGCTTCCGAATCGTCGTCAATGTTTCCTTATACCGTTTGATAACGCGCCATACGGTATTTCTGGGCAATTTCAACTGTTTAGCTAGCCTAGATGCAGACCACAATGGATTTTCAAAATAACTGTGCACATTTTTTTTCCTTCTTTCGGCTACCATGTTGATTTTTTTTTTTTTTTTTTTTTCAAATAAAATTTTTATTAGGCTCATTTGCTTTAGCTTAACGTGGCCGATTGTCTTGTTGTTAGGGAGAGAGAAAGGGATGCCGTATTACGGGGCGGCATACTCCCCAGTTAGTAAGGGGACATAGGGAGGGTGGGACCTACACAGTATTGAATTGAAATTTGAATACATCATTGGTTTGTGGCATACATCTTTTAGACACATTTTGCGTTCGATGAATCTTCATGTTTTTCAGCTTGTAGCAATGAAGAGATTATTCTGGATTGGGATGCTTCGTTGGTGTGTTCTGACGTTGATGTGACGTTTTTGGGTAGCTTCCAGCAACTCAGTCAGTTCAAGGCAGGTGCATGCTCCGAAGCATCGTTTACACAGGCCATACTTCCAGCAACGTAAAGAAGAGTGCGGTAGAGCTGTAGACGAGAAAGAGATAGGGAGAGCACTAAATTTGAGCATTGATAGTTTTCAAGAAGTTATAGATGAGAGTCATATAAGGAAGATTTCGAGTTGCCAAGACGTCGCGGACTGGTACGAAGGGTGGTATACCTCGGGCCCGAAGGGAACCTATGAGTTGGGACCTGGCATCACAATACTCGACACATGTCCAAACAACATGTTCGATGTCATGATAACCCTCACCGCAAACGCAGACACCACTCTAAGCGAGCCCCACACGACGGAGATGCGCGCTGAACATATAATGATTAGACATGAGCCTTGACATTACACGAATAAAGTCTCGGCTCACGTCTAACCCCCGGAACCAAGCTTTCGTCGATACCTGTGGGATTATTGAGTGTAACCATCGTCCCAGAGTTCCACTATTCCATGTATTCTGCCAGCTAGCTAGAGTTTTCTGACGACAGCAACTGAAAAATTCATTGAAGCAGATTGGTCTTTCATAGATATCACCTTCTAGTGCGCCCACCTTGGCTAACGAGTCCGCCCTCTCATTGCCCCGTATGGAACAATGTGAGGGGACCCAAACCAAGGTAATCTGGTATGATTTTGCAGATAAAGCACTCAATTGTTCCCGTATTTTCCCCAGGAAATACGGTGAGTGCTTTCCAGGCTTCACTGAACGGAGAGCCTCAATGGAACTGAGACTGTCCGATACAATGAAGTAGTGATCTGTGGGCAGAGTGTCAATGATCTCAAGGGTATACTGAATTGCAGCTAGTTCTGCGACGTAAACTGAAGCTGGATCACTGAGTTTATAGGAAGCGGTGAAATTTACATTGAATATACCGAAGCCAGTGGACCCGTCTAGATATGATCCGTCAGTGTAAAACATTTTATTACAGTCGACTTCTGTAAATTTATTATTAAAAATTTTTGGGATCTCTTGAGGGCGTACAGGATCCGGGATTCCACAAATTTCTTCTTTCATGGATGTGTCGAAAAACACAGTAGAATTAGAAGTATCCACAAAATGAACACGACTGGGAACAAACGAAGAAGGATTTATATTCTGAGCCATGTAGTCAAAATACAAGGACATAAAACGGGTTTGTGAATTAAGCTCGACGAGCTTTTCAAAGTTTTCTATCACCATCGGATTCAAAATGTCGCATCGGATTAGCAGTCGATATGAGAGATCCCAGAACCTGTTTTTCAACGGTAAGACGCCCGCCAGCACTTCAAGACTCATCGTATGGGTTGATTGCATGCAACCCAAGGCAATACGTAAACAACGATACTGAATTCTTTCCAGTTTAATGAAATGAATATTCGTAGCGGAGCGGAAACAGAAACATCCATATTCCATTACTGACAATATCGTCGTTTTGTACAACCTGATCAGGTCTCCTGGGTGAGAGCCCCACCAAGTTCCGGTTATTGTACGAAGGAAATTGATTCTCTGTAGGCATTTTCGTTTCAAATACCTAATGTGACATCCCCAGGTACCTTTGGAATCGAACCAGACCCCGAGATATTTAAATGTGAAAACCTGAGCTATGGTTTCACCCCCTAGTTGAAGCTGTAATTGCGCAGGTTCTCGCTTCCTTGAAAATACAACCAGCTCAGTTTTCTCCGTAGAGAACTCGATACCCATTTGAAAAGCCCATGTCGACAAGTTGTCGAGGGTATCTTGCAATGGTCCTTGGAGATCGGCAGCTTTGGGTCCTATAATAGACACAACACTGTCGTCGGCAAGTTGTCTTAGCGTGCAAGATGTGTTGATACATTCATCAATGTTATTTACGTAAAAGTTGTATAAAAGGGGGCTTAAGCATGAGCCCTGAGGAAGACCCATGTAACTGAATCGCTTTGTCGTCAAATCACCATGCTCAAAATGCATGTGTTTCTCGGACAATAGATTATATAAAAAGTTGTTCAAAACTGGTGAAAGACCATGCTGATGCAACTTCTCAGATAGAACGTTAATGGAAACTGAATCGAATGCCCCCTTGATGTCGAGGAAAACTGATGCCATTTGTTCTTTACGAGCAAATGCCATTTGAATTTCTGTTGAGAGCAACGCTAGACAATCGTTCGTTCCTTTGCCCCTGCGGAACCCAAATTGTGTACCTGAAAGCAATCCATTTGTTTCGACCCAATTGTCTAGACGGAAGAGAATCATTTTCTCCAACAATTTCCGAATACAGGAAAGCATAGCAATCGGCCGATACGAATTGTGATCGGAGGCTGGTTTTCCAGGTTTTTGAATAGTAATAACTCTCACTTCTCTCCATTCGTGTGGGACAATATTACCCTCGAGGAACTTGTTGAATAAATTCAACAAGCGCCTTTTGGCAGAGTCGGGCAGATTTTTCAACAAGTTGAATTTAATTCTGTCTAACCCCGGGGCTCTATTGTTACACGACAAGAGCGCAAGTGAGAACTCTACCATCGAAAACGGTGTTTCGTTTGTATTCAATGTCGCGACGCGGGATATCTTCTGTTCCGGAACAGAATCAGGACATACTTTCTTAGCGAAATCAAATATCCAGCGGTTAGAATATTCCTCGCTTTCGTTCGCGTGATTTCGATTGCGCATGCGACGGGCCGTATTCCAAAGAGTGCTCATTGCTGTTTCTCTCGTTAATCCGTCAACAAACCTTCGCCAGTAACCGCGTTTCTTAGCTTTAATCAGACTTTTCATTTGAAATTCTACCGCCGCGTATTTCCGATAATTATCTGGAGTTCCGTTCCTTCTAAACGAGATGAAGGCTGAAGCTTTTTTCGTTTTCAGCTCTGAGCACTCTTTGTCCCACCATGGGTTGGGAGAACGCATACTAGTTTGCGCGCTAGGTACTCGTTTCGTCTGAGCTTGAATTGCGGTGTCAAGAATCAAGCCAGCCAAAAATGTATACTCTTCCTCCGGAGGAAGCTCCTGTGATGTTTCTAGTTTCTCAGATATCGAGCTCGCGTAACGTTTCCAATCAATGTTTCGTGTGAAATCGTACGAAACATTGATTGTTCCCGATGGTCTTCCACGGTTGGTGATAGAAACTATGATCGGCAAGTGATCGCTACCGTGAGGATCACAGATTACCTTCCACTTGCAATCTAACTGTAGCGAAGTCGAGCAAAGGGATAAATCCAGCGCACTTGGTTGTGCTGGCGGTCTAGGGTTCCGTGTCATTTCTCCCGTGTTTAGAATTGTCAAATTGAAGTTGTCACACAGATCTTGGATTAACGAAGAACGATTATCATCATATAAGCAGCCCCATCCTGTACCATGCGAGTTAAAGTCCCCTAAAACCAGCCGCGGTGAAGGAAGAAGTTCTATGATGTCTGCAAGCCGACGATGCCCTATCGAGACTCTGGGAGGAATGTAGATAGAAGCTATACATAGATCTTTGCCTTTAATATTAATTTGGCAAGCAACAACTTCAATTCCCGGTGTCGAGGGGAGGTTAATACGATAAAATGAATAGCACTTTTTAATCCCTAAAAGTACCCCTCCATAAGAGTCTTCTCGGTCCAGGCGGATTATGTTAAAATTATGGAAGTCGAGGTTGATGTTAGAAGTAAGCCAAGTTTCACTCAAGGAGAATACATCGCAATTATGAGTATGTATTAAGTGTTTGAAAGAATCAAGTTTTGGGATGATACTTCTGCAATTCCACTGAAGCACAATGATCATATCTACGATTCTCAGTGGTAAATTATCCATCAAAAGATACGATCGCTGCAAGGAGGGGCCATTGTTCAGTCAACTGTTTTAAAAATGTCCTTACTGTTGGCAGTAGAGCAGTTAGGAAGCTTTTCAGAGGATCAGTAATATTGAAGGCTGTTAATATCCAGTCCACGATATCAGAAAATTTCAATAATCCAGCGTTTGTTGGATTTTCTGGTTGTGCTTTGGGGTCATTCGGGTTTTTTGGTGCCCCAGGAAGTGCTGGGTACTCCTTATCATCCCTAAGTTTTTTGAACCCAGGAGGTGTTTGCTTCGGTTTTGAGTCAGCACTTTTTGTTTCCGTTTGGTTCTTTTGTGACGAAGAGGACAGTCTGAGGCCTTTACGAGGAAGCTTGGGAGAAGCCAGATTTTGTCTTTTCCTGCTTCCTTCAACCTGTGTGTAGGAAGGTCCTTCGCCTGGGTCGTCAGAGGTATCCTCTTCAACTGGCAAGATTGCAAACGGGTTCTCAGGGGTCGATGGAGTGGTTCTTTTTAAGATTTCCGCATAAGAACGTTTGGAACGTTCTTTCACGGATCGCTTCAATTTTTCCGCACGCTGTATGTACGTAGGGCACACCGAAAGATCATGAGGATTCTCCCCGCAGTAGCAACACTTTTCCACTGCTCTTCTGCAGAGATCGTCCTCATGGGCCTCTCCGCATTTGCCGCATCGCAGTTTGTTGCAACAATAGGTTGCCGTATGACCTAGCTGTTTGCAGCTTGTACAATGCATTACCCGCGGTACATACAGCCGAACAGGTAGACGAACTCCACTCACTACCAAATAATTTGGAAGTGCAGATCCGGCAAAAGTCACGCGAAATGAGTCCGATTGGTAAAATTTACCATCTATCGATTTGGAGTGCAATTGCTTGCACTCCAAAATTTTCACTGATTGAAGGTCGGGGTTTTTGAAACGGCCTACCCCGTCCTTCATCAGATCGTCGATTGTCAGACTTTCGTCACGAACCACACCGTCGATCTCCACCACATGAGACGGGACGTACACGCGGTACTCCTTCGTGAACAACTCGCTGGTAGCAATCTCGTTTGCTTGCTTCAGGTCGGACACAACAACGCGTAACTTGTTTGGCGAAACCTTATCTATTGTTTTTATTGCCGAGAAATGTTTTTCCAGGTCCCGAGCAATATTTAAAACTCTGAGAGACTTTAATTTGGGCCGGAAGTATACCACCCACGGACCCCCCGAGCCATCGTCCTGGTAAACTTTTTGGCGAGCAGGCAATATCTTAGAGGGAGATGGAGGCATCGGAGAGGGAGATAGCATTGGAGAGGGAGATGGTATCGGAGGGGGAGATGGCATAGGAGGGGTAGATGGCATCTCGGAAGCAAACTCAGCCTCTAAATGTTCTTCGTTCATTCGTTCAGCTTCGCCCTCCTCCGAGACACCCCCACTGTCATCAATATTCATATTTAAAGTGCGGGAGTAAAGAAGTCTCCCGCACTTGAAATGAGAAAGAAAGAAATAAAATGAAAAGAAAATATATGAATAGTAAAAGTTGAAAGAAAAAGTTTGAGAAAATACTTAACAGTATGTCACGGTAAGCTGTTAGGTGAGTTGCTCCTTCACTCCTTCGTTGTGCTTCAGCGTGACCTTGACTCAGGATTTGGCTGCTGCGATGCGGGTAGCAAACAATAGAAATAACTGCTGCCCGAGGATAGCACAATAGCGTCTACTGTCGATACCGATACAAAACCGGTGCACAGACAGAACTCACTTGCGGGGATGCTACTTTTTATCACTTTTATTTAATGCCTATACTACAGCCTCTGCTGTGATAGGCACCTTCGTCTTACCGATGTCGATTGTTAAAAAAAACGCGTGTGCTCACTTCGAACATTCGGTTACGAATGACCATGTTGATTGTTTACAAAGTACAGTCGATTTACGGAATGTCAAAAATCATACTTGAAGCTGACTATATTCCCGACACGTGGGCGCCAAGAACTTCCAAATTCGTCCACCAGGAGCGTTACAATATGAGCAAAAGTTTGTTCCAATTCTAAATGAAGCAAACTTTACATGGTAGTTCCCATAGTCAGTTTAATTCGTAGCCACGTCATCTTGTTATGTCTCTGACATTACCCACTCTTCTCTTTCTAAAACATCTTGTCGAATGAATGAAAGAGTCGATTTGTCACTCTTTAGGTACTGAAAATAACGTAATGAAAACGTTTCTCAAAAAAATTTCTTGTAGGTTATTTCAATTAATTTCGAGATGAGATCGTCAGATTAAGAAACAGAATTCAATAACTAAAAAATAGAACATAACTAAGATTTGCGGATTTGAATAAAACAAAACAGACTCGACCCGAAAATCAACTTATAGAATTTCACAAACCTGAACATTTCCAACTGCAAGCCTCGATTGATGCCTGATATTTTATAATATCTCAATCTTAACCCCAGGCTTTCATTTCGGTTTCCTGCATTGTACCGGTAGCATCAAACATCCCGATTGGCCGTATCATGTAACACAATTGTACAACATTTTCAACAAGTCACACGACTAACACCTTTCTCCGACGATCAATCAAGCTTCTATAAGAAAAAGCCAACACTACAAATCGAATAAATTATTCAAATCGGCATTTTTGCACACAGCTACTGCAAACGGCATTTCGTAAAACCGCGTCACTCCTGCCGGGCATCCAAGATCCAGTGAGCGATCGGTAAGTCAAATCTTTCAAACGAAACCACCAAGTCGGGCAGGCGGCGCGAGCGTAACCAAATGCCACTTCCTTTAGATCCGGAGGGAGCTGGAGGAGTAGCCACAGACTCAGATCGCATGCATCTGTTTCACGGTGAAACCCCTTTCTCCGTCGTTGCTTCCCTGCAGGGTTTTTCTTATGCATGCGGAAATGTGTTTCTATGGAACTGGCAACCGACAGCAGTCTTCGCAGTCAAAGCCGATGGAAACAAACGATTTCGCGCGCTTCCATCGAGCACCAACAACCGCCGAGCCACTGTCTCAGTTTAGCTAAGCTCAGCACAAATAAATGCGATTGGCGACAACAACGCTGTCAGTGACGACGCGATCATAATCGCTCCGATCTAATCGGTTACGTTATATGGAAAATTGGACGGTCGTACAACTAGCTGCGAACAAGGCTTTCGGTACAAAAAAAAATCCTTCCTACACAACAAAGCGACAACCACACGATCCGTTACAGACAAGTTACCCATGTCTGCACCATCGTTTATTAACGCATTATACCTTAAGGAACGTGGATCCGAAGCCCGAACCTGTTACTCATCTCTTTGTGTGATATTATTCACCCATTCCTACTGCAACAATTGACTGGCTAGTCGGTAGTCAAATTATCTGCTTATTATTAAGCTTTCCCCGAGGAAAAGCAGCACCATTGAATTTCACTTTTCCGTTCAACATCTAAGGATCGATCAACCAAGTCTCGCAACTCCACGGTAGCAAACAAACCTCAAATCGAATCAACTTCGCTTAGCATTTCATTTGCGTTCAAATGCAAGACAGAAAAAAACGGATCTCCGAATCAGGCTGATTGACTGGATGGTGAAAATAAGTGTATTGGATTACCGTCTCGTGGTTTGCCACGCAATGGCACTAGATTTGTCAACATGCATGCACATTCGTACACTACATTTGCATCAGTCAGTCAGTCAGTTAGTGTTCGTGGTTTGGACACTGCGTGCCGGGTGCCAAGCAGCGACGGCTCGGTTTATTCGATAATCGAGAGGTGACATCGTTTATGGGAAAATGTGTACCAGGAAATCGACTGGTGTGTCGCTAATTTGCTGGGCGCCTACACCAGTTAAGTGGGGTATAAATTTCAGCCGGCATGGATTTCAATATGATATAAGATTGATTTGCTGAAACAGCGCGATGCACTAGATAACGAGAGAGGTGCTGCCGCTAGTTAAGCTAGGATGATGAATTTACGGCAGATGGTAATTTGACTTCAGAACAGAAATGTACGATGATGAAAATTTCGGTTTAATACGAAATGATTTCAGTGTTATTTCTAAAAAATATCCACCCTTTTAAATTTTTTTTTCTCCGAGACATTCAAGATAAATATTTATAAATAATAATTATAATTGTTATTCGAAATAAAAACTATTTACTCGTCATACTTTGGACACTGTGTTGGTGAACCTGAGCGGCCATTGTGTTCCAACATCTCTTCATCATTGTCGCATCCCAAGTCACCATTCCACTCTTCTTTATCTTCTGTTTGTCATTTGCCCAATATTTCTCGATTAAGATCAATTTACAGGTTAGTTACAAAAAAATGAGTTCTTTGCCCGCAATTGCAAATACCTTGCCAGACCAAAAGTTTTCTTCTGAATTTATCGAAAGGAACGATTCTCAACTTACGATTAACATCACTACGGTCAATGGTCCCGAAGGCTACCCATAATCCTTCTTCACGAACGTTTCGTCGTCCATTAGAATGCATTCTTTATGTTTTACAAGAACCTCATTGAACAAGTTCCCGACAAGTCTTTCTCAAAAATGTCACCAGGGCTATAAAGCACAAAACATTTAGGAAAGTTAGGCAGCTGCCTTTACAAATTGATCTCACTAGAATCATTTCATACATGTATTTCTGAAACATTTATAGATGAGTCATAATTTAGTTCTATTCTGCGTGACATTAAATTCATTAATTCACCTATTGGTGTAATTATACCTCATTATTCTTCGTAGCACATGTATTTAACTCTTGAACTGGAATTTATTATTATATAATTTATTTAAACTTTGTTTTAGCCTAACCTGTGTTAAAATTTTGGAAATTTTCAGGAACTTTCGGCCTTTGGTGAAGGTTGTAAATGCTCGATCGGAAGCCATAGCAGTTACCTCATAAACTACCTTTCATTCAAACCTATGCTAATAAAATCCGTTTATTCCCGAGAAATCAATGGGAGTTATTAGAGAGGCTTTCAACCGTAGACTGGCAACATGCTGAAATTATCGAGTTTTCAAAGATGTTTAACGATTTGTGTTTTAGTTTTTGTTGAGACGTAGAACCGTCTTGAGCTAGTTTTAAATATAATCACTATCAAACGGGGAAAACAGATTTAAAAATTGACATGCGAATACAGTTACGTAATGATAACCGCAAAAAAATTATAGCAGAGACGGGACTCGAACCCGTAGCCTACTCCTAACAGGGAAAATTGTTGAAATTTAAAACTAAAATTAGTTAAATTTATAATTTAAAACTAGTTATATATTTCATACTAACTCAAGACGGCTCTACGTCTTAACAAAGACTAAAACACAAATCATTAAAAATCAATCGAAGGTTTGATCATCTTCAATATATTGTGTTCGAGATCACAATCATCACTACTGCTATCACATATTGACGGAAATAGATTTGCGATCAGTGTGTGTTCTGTTGGATTTGGTTTCCATAGATACAGGACTGTAAAATGAATACCGTGGTGACCAGGTTCAGCGAAGCATGCTTGGCTCTTCTAATCAACTGGTCTATCTTTTCACGTTATTGGTAAAACAATTTCCCCGATTAGGAGTTAGCTACGGGTTCGAGTCCCGTATCTGCGGTAACATTTTCGCGGATTTCATTACATAATTGCATTCACATGTCAATTTTCCGATTCGTTTTCCCCGTTAGATACTGATAATATTTGTTTAGATATATAAGATTTAGCAAATGTAAAATTATTCTCTTCTAAAAGTTGTAGCTGCAATCATATTCAATCTTTTTTGCATAATATTGGACATCGCATCAAACTCAAACATATGGTTAAAATTCAAAGTTATCGGTTATTTTCGCTTGAGCCGAGATTTTATTGGATAATTGTTGTATTGTGATTTTAATTTGAAAGAGATAGTGTAAGCGTTAAGATACTTCGTTTTCACACGTAAGCAGAGAGACCAGGTGAAACTTTCAAATATCTTCAGGCAGGGTTGAAAAGTCTGTAAACTGGAGAACAAGTCTGAGGACCGCCAAGTTTTGTAGAAAAAATGATGCGCGGAATTGTTTTAGTGAGCAAAAACACAGAAGACCGCGGCGATTTCCAAAGCCTGTAAATTTTGATAAATTACAGCGAAATACGTGATTTTCAAAAATCTACAACTAAAACATGTCTGAAGCTTATTTTAGAAATCTTCATTTGCACACAAATCTCTGCAAAATACAACCTCCGTGACGTAACGTTTTGCCAAATCTCCCTTCTACTCCTTTGTCACAATTATCACTTTTTTAATTTTCGTCCAGTATTCAGAAAAAAATAAAACAAAGCTGATAACGACTTTATGTCGTAATGACACAAAATGTCACTACCAAGCAATAAGTTTCTTGTTCCCATGAAATCAAGTTCCGAAAAGCTCCTAGAACTACGATTAATGAGATGCGGTAGTTTTTATTCGATAGCGATATATTTAGATTAATATTGCACGAATCGTTACTGGGAAACTTCTTCGCAAAATTTAGTACGATTCTAAGCGCGCAGTCTTTTGTTCAAGTGTTCCTAATTTATATCCAGTTTTTAGCCTTATACTCACTTGCTTCTCAGTTAACAAAAAACTTCCTGACCTTACCTGCGGGATTGAGAATCGAACCGAGGTAGGCAACGGGAATAGTGGTGCTTTTACCATGTATCATGTTATGCCCGTCCCTCTTTAATCAAGTTAAACTACTGCGTAACCGTAGAATTTCTCGCTGAGATACCACAAGGTAACCTTCTTGCACTTCTGATTATCGTCCTATACTTCAACGGCTTGAATCTCTACTAGGATAGTCCGCGCTTGAAATTTGTTGATGATTTCAAGTTAGGGTGATAAATTCAAAGCATCGGGGATACCTTTCCCTTTCAACGTAACCAAATTTAGTTTTTAGTGTTTTGAAGTAAATCGTGTGACCTGGAACGGTGACAAATGCTCGATTATCATATCCTCAAATAAAATGTTCCGATTAAATATAACTTTGTATTAATGATCTCGGACATTTGGTGCGTACATGCTAAGTAGTATGAAATGAACCCGACTTTAAGTTATCAGCAGTGCCTGAGTATATTTCAGCAAGCTATTCTTGTTACGAAAATAAATAACGGCGATATTAATTCTCCGAAGTTTAAATCTAGTCTTGATTTCTGTGCATCACAACGATCGCTACATTCTAAGTTTACTTAGACCGAGATTTCACCGGAAGACGTTTGGATTTTGAGAACCCATAACAGCATGTATAAGAACATTTGGCATTTTAGTGAACCTACACATAAATTTGTGCAGAAAGTGTTAAGATCCACATTTTTTTAACTTGACTACGTTTTGGGAAACATACAGGCTAAAGGTCGCATAATGCTTCCCGAAACGAAATATTATTTGTATGAGTCAGAGGTTAGTACTGAAGAAACCGATTCGATTTGATTGCATGCCTCCCGCAGATTTCAGAAAAATTTTATTTAACAAAAACACATCACTCAATAAGTTGTGTGACTAACTAAGAATAACTAGAACTCGATTTTCTTTATCAATGTAATCTCCTTCAAGAGTATAATCACCATTCCAACGAATCTCTAACTTCTCGGTGCCGTGCTTGTAGAAGGATTTGTCTTTTGTCTCAAAATAGATTTCACATAATTTGAAGGGCTGGTGTACACTAGGAGATTGATAGTACCTATTAGCTCTCTCCGGACTGTACCAGCCTAAATGCCGTGTGGAATCCGGCGGAAAAAAATGAACCAAGAATAGATCCACTGGGTTCCAGCTTCCATGTCGTAAAAGGCGACAATTGCAGGAGTTTCTTTTTCCTTTCAGTTATCAGATATTTTCAATGTTTCACTTCTGATTACTCTATTTTACTAAATTATCTATTTATTCAACCTACCAATTTCCGTCTAGCTTCGGAGAAAAGTTTTATTAGGAATGATTTCTTCTTCCATGTTATTGATTGTCTTTCAGAATTATAAAATGAATGATAAAAATCAACCATTGCGCAAATCCGTTTATATTACAAAGTAAATAACAGAGATAACATATATCGGTATATTGAATACATAATAAAAAACACTTGATATTAACATTTCAAACAGTAAATTAATATTTTTCTCAGTAGTCGGCTGTCCAGATCAACCAATATAACCAATTAATAATTTTAATAAATAATTAAAACAATAAAGAGAAAATAATAAAGAATCAAGACGCGTGTGAAATCTGTTGATCTTTGTTTGGTGATTTAAAATGATTTTATAATAACTGTTTAGAATATTTCAATGCAATGAATCAACTTTTTTGTCTAAATTCTATTTGCTCGTTTATTTTGTATCACGTAGTTTCATTTATAAAAAAATAGGGAAGTTTTTATTCTTTACGCGATAGTATTGCAAATTTTTCTTCAGTTTCCTCGAATAAGAGCTGTGAATCAAGACTTCCCGGGACTTCAATATAGGATATTGTTGAAACGTTCACTCGGGAAGTCAGTGAGTTTAGTGGTGCATCCGAGCATCTTGAAATCGGAACATACTGAGTCGCGCGCGAATAATACCAATACTGAAACTTTTACTAACAAATATCCTTCTTCCGTGACACTTGTGGAGTGCGCAGTAGAATATACGGCCTCTAGTAACAACAAATGTTGGACTAACATCCCTTCCCATTCCTTAGACGATCTACGTTCGGGCCTGGCCGGCGCCGGTACTGATCAATGATTCCTGGGATTACCAGAAGATGTACATTGAAGGATGATTTACCAGTCCCAGGTCGGATCATCTAAAAACTCCCTGTACAATTTCAGCTAATTCCTATCAGTAACGGAGTAGCAACCAGGGGTGGTCGCTCAAGCTCAAGCTCAAGCTCAAAATAGATTTCACATAATATGAGTTGAATTTCTTACCGGCGAGCACTTTTCTGAGATCAACGAATAACCAGTAGTCACTGGGAGCCAGATCTGGACTATACGGTGGATGATGAAGTAATTGGAAGAGTAATTCGAACAATTTAACCACCGTTGCCATCGACTTGTAAATCGGTACATTGTCTTGGAGAAACAGTTTTTTTTCTTCGACATATGAGATCGTTTCTCCTTGTTTTTTACATTCAAGCGATCTTTAAAAGCTATGAAATATTCGCCATTGATTGTTTTCTCATTCTCAAGATAGTCGATGAAGATTATACTATGTGCATCCCAAAATACTGTAGCCATAACCATCCCAGCTGAATGTAATGCCTTTGGATGCTTCGGACGTGGTTCACTCAGATGATGATCGTTTTGATTTCGGAGAGAAGTAATGGATCCATGTTTCATCCATTGTCACATATCGACGCAAAAATCTGATTCATTATTTGTTAACATGGACAAACAGTAGTCTGCATCATCAACACGTAGTAGTTTTTGATCGACTATGAGTAGCGGTACCCATTCCGGAAAAAGGTTTTTCATGGTCAAATGTTCACGCATAATTGTAAGCGCACTGCCTTCTGCTATATTTACGGCCTCAGCCCTCTCGAGACATTTTTTATCTACGATTAGATATAACCAATTTTAGGACTTTTTTGTGTTTGCTGGAGTAATCACCCTAATTGGACGACAAGAATGTTCACCATCATCGGAGTCTGTACGTCCATGTTTAAATTCAGCAAACCAATAACAAAAAATTCTTTTCGATTGGTAACACTTTTGAAGCAATTGCTGAGTTTACAGAATATTTTTTTCCAGGAAGATACAATGATAAATTGACACACGACATGCCTTTTTGCCTAAAGAAAACAATATTCTCAAATTTACCCTGAGAAATCTCCCAACATTTGAATACTTCATTACCAATTCCATGAACTGTGTGAATTTGAAGTTTGGAAATTGATTTTCTTTCGCAGCAAACCGTTTCCGAAACAAAAAAAACCGGACGGTAGTCATCTTTTTGGAAGACACATCAGTCAATACGTTTGAAACTTATCTCATATATCCAGTGTCGATTTCGGTAAGTATGTTCCAAAAAACCACATTCAAAATCGGTTAGGACTCCGCTGAGATACCGCAGAAATATATTGCAATTGCTCCGAAAAATACTGTGCCATTTCGTCTATTGTTTGAAGTTTAGAAATTCTTGTATTCCAAAATTACTTGTTAGAGTAATTAGTACTGTTATTCGTAAAGGAAATTTTGAGTTGATAAGTTTACATCTGTTAATTATAAGTATTGTAATTTCAAGAGCGAGCTTCTCTACAAGACACTTAAAAAACGTTCAACTAGCCGTATAATTCTTCTATTTCGCTGATCTGGTTTATTGATAGAAAACTGTCTTCGGGTTAAGCGGGTTTCTAAACGGGAATCATTTCAATTACTCTGGGACGTCTGGACCGATTTTCACAAATTTAGACTCAAACCGGTATTTTAAGCGTCGATACAAAAAACGTAATATGTCGTTTAAATGCAACAACATCAATTTGTAGTTTATGCTCATAGATCACTAAATGAACCGATTTCGGCTATATTGGCTCTTTGTTCCCGGATTCGTTAGTACCTCAAATAGTGGTAAAAAATTCCGATTTATTCCGTCTTATAGCGACGAAGCAAAAAACGAAATTTTTGAAGCCTCATGCAGTACTATGAGAAAGGTGGATTAAAGGTTGCCCCGCATCAGACCGAGCCAATCAATTCGATCTCTCCGGCACCAACTTTTTTCTACTTCGATCATGGCACATGCAGCTACTACATGGAATAAAAAGTCCTGGGCCGAACCGTGTATATTTTTGTTGAGCAAAAGGCTCTAGATACCCAATACCAAAGTTCATGACAATCTATCCACTAGTTTTTGAGTGACAGCAGATCGTGTCAGATGAGTTCTAGTTTTCATCAAGCTATGGAAAAAGACGAACCAGCGCATTCAAGCATAAAAGCAACGGTGAAATTGAATAATTTGCAGTGCATATTGGTCCATCATCCCCCATATTCTCCAGACCTGGCCCTCAGCGACTATTATCTATTTCCAAACCTGAAAAGGTTTCTCCAGGAAAAGAATTTTCGTCGAATGCTGAGGTCATTGCAGAAAGGAAAACCTATTAGAAGGTCTTGACGAATCTTTTTTTTCAAAGAGCATCAAAATGTTTGAGGACCGATGTATCAAGTGTCGCTCTAGATGGAGATTATACTGAAGAATAAAACAGTTTTCACGGTAAAAAATCGACTTTTTCTTTGTTAGGCCCGGGACCTCTCATTCCATGTAGTATGTGCATGTGTGCATTACAAATGCATGTGTTTTAATGCCAGGAAAATTGACTTTTATCCTGCAAGTAATACTACAAAATCGTCGATTCCATGCCACTGAAAAACACTCCATTAATTGAGGAACAGCCTCTATGTGACCTAAACATTACAGTTTAGATTGGCCCTATTTTGTCTAAGACAATGACGGAGCAACGAAAACTGTTAATTGTGATCGATTAAGTGATTTTATTGTGCTCATTGTTCGTGAAAATGGTTTGAATGGTTACTGGTTTCAACAGGACGGTGCAACATGCCATACAGCTCGACAAACAATCGATTAGTTACGACCATTGTTCCCCAGAGAAGTCACTGGTCGAAAACCGGTGATTTTGATTGGCACCCGAGATCACCCGATTTGACGCCACCAGACTGTTTTTATTGTGGTGCTATTTGAAATCTCAGGTATACGATGATAAGCCTAGAACCATCGCTCAAATCAAAGACAACATACGAATATCTGCATGAACCAAAACAAATTATATTCGAAATGAAAATAAATTAAAATGCTTCTACTTCAAATGGCCCACCCTGTATTTTCTAAGAAAAACTCATGTCAAATTGCCTCGTTGCCTTGTGCCAAAATATCACCAGCACATGACAGTTTACGAGTTATTCTATCGCTAAACATACCATCCAACTATCTGCTCTGTAATCCCAATTTTCCTAGCTATTCCAGCCTTTCTATCATTCCATTCTACGGAAATATGCCACTAGAAAAAAAAAAAAAGAAAAAGACTGTAATCCAAAAACAATTCCCAGCCGATATTTTTCACACAATCATAACGTGTTATGATGTGACATCAGTTCGCAATAATCGCTCTACTTGCCATCCGAAGCGAACCGAGGCAGCATTTAACAGACAGACAAAAAGCATTGCCCCAAACGGAACTATCTCTGCTGGGTATTTCTTTCGATCATTCCAGCAATGGTTGGTTATGGTTCTGGACTTGGTTCGACTTGATTCGTACTCTACGGTTGGGCTAGGTTGCGCCCAACCGAACCATTCCAGTCGTTACGACACGGCACACTGTTCACTGTTCGAGGACCAGTAGTTTCTTCCAGTTAGCATCGTCCTTTTTCAGCTGACTGGCTAGAATACATAGACGGGCAGCCAGCAGACAGGCTACCGGAGAGGTGAAGTGAGAAGTGCCGACAAAGGTGGTGTCAACAGAAAGTTTTCTTGGTGTGCACAGTAAAAAAAAATCCACCGAATCAAGCACAACCGATAGACCTCGGGGTGAACCAAAGGATTGTCATCGAACTGGTGCACCAAAGAAGTTCTTGTTCGTATACTAAACGGAAACGAAATGTTGAACGAAGCTAATAAAATCATCATTTCCTGCTCCCGAAAAGATTGAACCAGTACATAGTGTCAACACTTTTTCTATTAGTCTTTTCGCTGAATATAACTTCCTGCTGTGTGCCGGAGAAGATGAGGTTTTTCCCTTCTTCTTCTTCTTATTCTTCCTTTCCAGTGTCATGCGAGCTAGAATAAATGCGAGAACACAAGTTTGCAGACAGATCCTCCTACCAACGGTGTTTGGAGCTAAGCGGAAGCGCTTTAGGGAATTTGTTATCGCATCGTAATTTTCAACAATCTAGTAAAATAATTTAACGATAATTTGTTTTTTACAAAAAAAATTAAATTATTATTACTAGAGTCGCTTCTTAAGTGGAATTAGCACAACACATTTTATCTGACAATATTAGAGACTTACTATAGTTTGAACTTTTCCTCTAACCGTCGACTGTCTGCAATGCGCATTCCTGTTTCATTATAAATTCAATACATGTATCAACCTCACGGCGTACAGATAGCAACAGAAGAAGTTCTGGAACAGACACAGCCCAAACCGTACCGCTTTTGGGGTTTTTGAGTAGAACTATGTGTAATAAAATTGTGACGGTTATAGCGTATTCTCTGATTCCTGTGTTTCCCCAAAATCAGTTAAAAATACAAAACGTTGCAACGTTTCTTGTTCTTCCACTAGAAATGGATGCAAAGAACAAAACGAACACAAGTCGTTAAATTCAAATTTATTTATCTTTTGTAGCCATCGGATGCCCCTGGGCTAACTAGTTTAATTCAGCAAGCGTAGAACTCATCTCATTAAACAGTTCGAAATCGTTGAATTATTTGAATTGATGACACGGACATTCGTGACGCACTGATGGAGTCATTGTCCGGCTTTATCGATTAGAACCAAACTGTTCTTCACAGTGCACATCTTTACGATAACGATTAACAAGTTGCAAATGAAACTACATGTAATTTTGTCTTTATTGCTGAATATACCATCAACATGAGGAAATTAATTTATCCCTTGATAAAACAAAGATTTGCCATCGGTTATCGAACTTCTAAATCTATTCTGCCCAAATACATCATAAAGCACAATATAATTTCGCCAAGCGCATACAAACAAGTGATATTTCGCAGTAAAACTTTATGCTTGCAGTTTGCGCAACTTCCCCGCCATTATACCCCGCGTCTGGATTCCAATTCATTGCACTTGAAAACATGTTCGCACACCACCAGTTCCGAGGTAAGCCCGATTTCAATCGCACAGTTGTGGATTGTGTATATTTCGACAAATCGAAGAAAATCACGTGTACTTGCCATGTAACGTGGACTTGTAGAAAGACACATCCTGTATCCGTCCCATCCAGTGGAGAAAAAAAAACTGTAAACTAACTGATGTAAAAGCCTGCAAAGAAAATTCTCTTTATTGTTTGCTTCTCACTCATAACAATCAGATTTTGGCAACTGAAACTGATTTCGAGCGCCAAGACAATTTGAATACGTATAGTGTCATGAATTCTGTATAAGAATTGTCGTTGCCTTTATCTACTGGACATTGCCTCGAGTAAATGACGACAGCAATTTTACAGATTTAAAATATTGAAATCATTTACGTGCCAACATGCTCAGCAAAGCTTTCGATGACGCCTTTGGCAGTTCGAACGAATCACTTTCAGATATCGAGAGTTTGAATTATCAGATCAAATGGCATATAAAAATGTCCACAAATTGGTTTTATCTAATCGTAAATGGAAATTGTGTGAGATAACTGAGGCCATAAAGATATCAGAAGGCACTGTGTTTAGAAACATGCATGAACATTTGACCATGAGAAAGCTCTTTTCAAAGTGAGTGCCGCGTTTACTCACAGTCGACCGAAACATCAACGTGTTGATGATTCAGAGTAGTGTTTGGACATGTTTACAAGTAATGAATCAGATTTTTTTGTGTCAATATGTCAAAATGGATGAAACATGGATCCATCACTTCACTTCAGAATCAAAACGATCATCATCTGAGTGGACTACAGCCGATGAACCACGTCCGAAGCGTCCAAAAGTACTACAGTCAGCTTGGAAGGTTATGGCTTCAGTATTTTGAGATACACATGGTATAATCTTTATCGACTATCTTGAGGAAGGAAAAACAATCACTAGCGAATACTACATAGCGTTTTTAGATAATTTGAATGCAAAAATCAAGGTAGAACTCATATGCCAAAGAAAAAAAAACGATCTAATAAGTCGAAGAATAAAACAGCAAGACACCCGATCAGATGCGCATAACAAAATCATTACACAAGTATATCAACAGTTGATATGTATAACAATTTGTGTTATTTTGAGATATTTAACGAATGAAAATAGTTGAAAGTTAAAACTTATAATAACAATATAATAACAAAATCAGTTATAATGTTTTATTTTCATTTGCAAAACTCATGATGAAGCTCATTAATTGGAAAAAATGAAGCTTTACATCGAAATATAATGATCAGAATTTCAAAAATCTAAAAGAAGAAATTAGATCACTAAATAAATTATTTCTTTAATAAACAAAATTATTCAACAATTTTGGATTGAAACGATGCTAAAAGTTAGCTGGGATATAGTTTTTCAGTGTTAAATTTGTTATCTAATTGTTTACAACTATTGTTATAAATTTCTGCTTTCGGACTTCTGTAGTTATATCAAATTCAATAATGATTGTGATACAAATGTTCCAAAATCTGTTACGATTTTGTTCCCGCTAGAGTCTTTTTTGTTATAATTTTTGTTATTTTAACAGTTTACCAGCCAAAAATATTTCAAAAATTGTTATAATTCTGTTATTACCATCTGATCGGGCAATGTACCGATTCACAAGTCGGTTTCAACGATGATTAAATTGAACAAATTACACTTGGAATTGTTTCCTCATCCACTGTATAGTTCACATCTGACCCCCAGTAACTACTGCCTATTCATTGATTTCTAATAAAAATCTAACCGATAAGAAATTGAACTCAAGTGAAGAAGCAATTGCTGAATGTGAAGCCAATTTCAAGGCAAAGGACAAAGCCTTCACGGCGTCGAGAAGTTGAAGCAGTGTTTGAGTGATTGTATATTCAGAAGAAAATTATATTCGATTTTTGACAAAAAAAACTTTCTGGGCTTGTGGACTTTGTCACAAAACGATACTCTGTCTACTTTGTTTTTCCAAAGTTGACTGTCATTTTATACTATTTTACCATTTTTTCCAGAAGGCTACACTAAAAAAATGACAAATCGTACAAAAAAGCAAGAGTTTTCTACACAATTAGTCATAAACGGAAAGAATCAGATTTTAAAAATCAATATTCAATTTACAAATTACGTAATTTTTTATTTCAATGAAATATTCCAAACCAATTAACTCAACTTTTGAGGAGATTTCACAAAATGTTCTGGTTGTATTGGTTTTAGTTAGAAATTTTTTTCCCCTAAAAATTTTTCATCTTTCTTTCAACTAGCAATAATCGCACCTCGGTTGAACCTCATTGGTTACGATATCGCCACTTTTTCATCTTGCAATGTATTGAAACTGATTACCAATTTTGGGGAAAATAGGGCCGAATTTTATATACCATTCGACTCAGCTCGACGAGCTGAGCAAATATCAAATGTGTGTATGTATGTAACAAAAATATGCGCTCACTTTTCTCTAAAATGCCTGAATTAATTTCCACAAACTTGGATTCAAATGAAAGGTTTTATGTTCCCATAACCTGCTATTATATTTCATTTGGATCCGAATTCCGGTTCCGGAGTTACATATGTAAAAATTAGAGAGAAAAGTGCAGTCAATTTTCTCGGAAACGGATTAACCGATTTTCAAAAACTTAGATTCGAATGAAAGGCCATATAGTTTCCTAAAAATTTCTAGAACATTTTATCCAGATTCAAATTCCGGTTCCAGAACAAAGCGTGATAAGTGAAAAATTACCAATTTCATGAGTATTTTTTTCACGAACGAT
This sequence comes from Malaya genurostris, assembly GCF_030247185.1. Taxonomy (NCBI): domain Eukaryota; kingdom Metazoa; phylum Arthropoda; class Insecta; order Diptera; family Culicidae; genus Malaya; species Malaya genurostris. The sequence continues at coordinate 249,437,020 of NC_080572.1, read as the reverse complement.
AGTCAAAAACAGGTACAAATCCCATAAATTAAAATAAATTCATCTAGTTCGAAGAACTTTGTGGACATAAGAACTTAATTCGACACAACTGGTCCCCCCTTTTCCTGTCTCGGACGCACCGAAAGTAGTGAAGAAAAACTTTCAAAACTAGAGCTCACTTCCGATTTTCTCAAATCTTGATTTGAATTAAAGCTCATATTGTCTTTAAAGCCACTGTGAAATTTCATCCGGATCAGACTTTCGGTTTCGCAGTTACAGTGCGGTGAGTATCGAAATTTTCAAACCGCCATATAGAACGACAAAATGTACAACACCGGTACGTCCAACGTAGAAGAAGAAAACACAAAACGAACGTGCGCGTGCTCTGTTCTATTTCGTAAACGCTATGAAGAAAACGAAACGGTTACGGATGTCTACTACTGATGTGTGATATTGGTATAAGACGGTGCTGCGGTTGATAAAAATTTTAGCTATTTTATGATAAGTGCGACCGAAAGAATAAAAAAATGTCAATGAATTGAAAATTATTTGAAACAATAAATATACATCGAAATTTCAAACTTCGCGACGTAAATGCAATTTTCACAGCCAGTAGTGCAGTAATACGGTGGTGTAGTGATGTCAATTATAACAATAATAATAATAATTCTACTACATGTTTTATGCTGCTAATTCAGACGGCTTAGCTTGACTTAAAAATGCAAAAGTAACAGAAACGCAGATTCGCTTCGTTTGTTAGATTTCGTTAATTTGATTCGATCGAAATAGAGCATGAAATAGTAAGTGTAGGTTCAACTAGGTTCAAAACTGCTTCTATTTTTAGTTCATATTTGTTGCTGGAAAACAAACCAACTTCGACTATACCGGTCATCTGAATCCGGTTTCGGAAGAATTGGAAATAGTGATAAAAAAATGCAAAAAAGATCTCACTCTCTTTTCACGGAGATGGCTAAATCGATTTTCACAAACTTATAGATTCAAAGGAAAAGTCTTACAGTTTCATACGGAATTACTAAATTTGTTGTGGATACTACTTCCGATTTCCGGAACTACAGGGTAAACAGGATTTGCAAGTCCGAACAAACTTTTCTATTTCTATTCAATGAACAGTTGTTTTTGCGAATTCCACAGTAATATTTATGATGTTATGAGTTATATGAGAAAGGCTGGTTTTTATGTATCGATCTCAACCGAAAGTAGTGAAGAAAAACTTTCAAAACTAGAGCTCACTTCCGATTTTCTCAAATCTTGATTTGAATTAAAGCTCATATTGTCTTTAAAGCCACTGTGAAATTTCATCCGGATCAGACTTTCGGTTTCGCAGTTACAGTGCGGTGAGTATCGAAATTTTCAAACCGCCATATAGAACGACAAAATGTACAACACCGGTACGTCCAACGTAGAAGAAGAAAACACAAAACGAACGTGCGCGTGCTCTGTTCTATTTCGTAAACGCTATGAAGAAAACGAAACGGTTACGGATGTCTACTACTGATGTGTGATATTGGTATAAGACGGTGCTGCGGTTGATAAAAATTTTAGCTATTTTATGATAAGTGCGACCGAAAGAATAAAAAAATGTCAATGAATTGAAAATTATTTGAAACAATAAATATACATCGAAATTTCAAACTTCGCGACGTAAATGCAATTTTCACAGCCAGTAGTGCAGTAATACGGTGGTGTAGTGATGTCAATTATAACAATAATAATAATAATTCTACTACATGTTTTATGCTGCTAATTCAGACGGCTTAGCTTGACTTAAAAATGCAAAAGTAACAGAAACGCAGATTCGCTTCGTTTGTTAGATTTCGTTAATTTGATTCGATCGAAATAGAGCATGAAATAGTAAGTGTAGGTTCAACTAGGTTCAAAACTGCTTCTATTTTTAGTTCATATTTGTTGCTGGAAAACAAACCAACTTCGACTATACCGGTCATCTGAATCCGGTTTCGGAAGAATTGGAAATAGTGATAAAAAAATGCAAAAAAGATCTCACTCTCTTTTCACGGAGATGGCTAAATCGATTTTCACAAACTTATAGATTCAAAGGAAAAGTCTTACAGTTTCATACGGAATTACTAAATTTGTTGTGGATACTACTTCCGATTTCCGGAACTACAGGGTAAACAGGATTTGCAAGTCCGAACAAACTTTTCTATTTCTATTCAATGAACAGTTGTTTTTGCGAATTCCACAGTAATATTTATGATGTTATGAGTTATATGAGAAAGGCTGGTTTTTATGTATCGATCTCAACCGAAAGTAGTGAAGAAAAACTTTCAAAACTAGAGCTCACTTCCGATTTTCTCAAATCTTGATTTGAATTAAAGCTCATATTGTCTTTAAAGCCACTGTGAAATTTCATCCGGATCAGACTTTCGGTTTCGCAGTTACAGTGCGGTGAGTATCGAAATTTTCAAACCGCCATATAGAACGACAAAATGTACAACACCGGTACGTCCAACGTAGAAGAAGAAAACACAAAACGAACGTGCGCGTGCTCTGTTCTATTTCGTAAACGCTATGAAGAAAACGAAACGGTTACGGATGTCTACTACTGATGTGTGATATTGGTATAAGACGGTGCTGCGGTTGATAAAAATTTTAGCTATTTTATGATAAGTGCGACCGAAAGAATAAAAAAATGTCAATGAATTGAAAATTATTTGAAACAATAAATATACATCGAAATTTCAAACTTCGCGACGTAAATGCAATTTTCACAGCCAGTAGTGCAGTAATACGGTGGTGTAGTGATGTCAATTATAACAATAATAATAATAATTCTACTACATGTTTTATGCTGCTAATTCAGACGGCTTAGCTTGACTTAAAAATGCAAAAGTAACAGAAACGCAGATTCGCTTCGTTTGTTAGATTTCGTTAATTTGATTCGATCGAAATAGAGCATGAAATAGTAAGTGTAGGTTCAACTAGGTTCAAAACTGCTTCTATTTTTAGTTCATATTTGTTGCTGGAAAACAAACCAACTTCGACTATACCGGTCATCTGAATCCGGTTTCGGAAGAATTGGAAATAGTGATAAAAAAATGCAAAAAAGATCTCACTCTCTTTTCACGGAGATGGCTAAATCGATTTTCACAAACTTATAGATTCAAAGGAAAAGTCTTACAGTTTCATACGGAATTACTAAATTTGTTGTGGATACTACTTCCGATTTCCGGAACTACAGGGTAAACAGGATTTGCAAGTCCGAACAAACTTTTCTATTTCTATTCAATGAACAGTTGTTTTTGCGAATTCCACAGTAATATTTATGATGTTATGAGTTATATGAGAAAGGCTGGTTTTTATGTATCGATCTCAACTTTTCAAAATCCTTTTTGTCATTCTCATATAGAAAAGTTACGCTATTACTGCGAAAACCGAGCCCCGGTGGGCCGAGTGTCACATACCATTCGAATCAGTTCGTCGAGATCAGCAAATGTCTGAGATGGCTAAACTGATTTTCACAAACTTCTGTTCTCAGACGAAAGGTCTCGTGGTCCTATGCAAAGTTCTTGAGTTTTATTCAAATCCGACTTCCGGTTCCAGGATTACAAGTTGATATGTGCCAAAAAATTAAAATATGTGCACTCTCTTCTTTCAGTGATGGATGGACCGTTTCTCACAAACTGAGATTCAATTGGAAGGTCTTAAGGTCCTATACAAAGCTACTAAATTTCATTTGAATTCAACTTTCGGTTCCGGAACTACAGAGTGACATATGTGAGAAAATTAAAATGTTTGCACTATTTTTTCTCAGAAATGACTGAACCGATTTTCACAAATTGATTAGTGTAAAAAAAATAATTTGAAAGGTGTTTTTGCCTTTCTCATATAGAATGGCTATACTATACGATCACTGTAAAATACCATTCATATACCATTCGACTCAGCTAGACGAACTGAGCAAATGTATGTGAGTGTATATATGTGTGTGTGTTTGTGACAAATATTGTCACTCACTTTTCTCGGAGATGGCTCAACCGATTTTCACAAACTTAGATTCAAATAAAAGGTCTCATGGCCTTTTTTCTGAATTTCATTTGGATCCGAATTCCGGTTCCGGAACTACACGATGATATGTACCAAAATCATGAAAATAATGTCACTCACTTTCCTCGGAGATGGCAGAACCGATTTTCACAAACTTAGATTCAAATTAAAGGTCTCATGATTCAATACAAAGTTCCACAATTTCATTTGGATCCAACTTCCGGTTCCGGAATTGCAGGGTGATATGCACCAAAAATGTGGAAAAAATGCCTTAAAAATGTGAAAAAATATGTCACTCACTTTTCTCGGAGATGCCTGAACCGATTTCCACAAACTTCCAATTTTCATTCGGCCTAAACCCCTGCTGCCGGAGGTAGGGTGCTTAGTGTAAAAATGGCAGTTCCAAGAATTTTTTTGTAGTATATCAATGTGGCAGTATTATAAAACAGAAATCTTCAAAACTATTTTCTAAACTTTTTTAAATTGTAGTATTTCGGGAAATTTCTGCTGTAATATACAGGATAAAATGAAAATGAGAAGTAGATCTTATTGACAAATGTTTAAATAAATTCACTTCAATTATATCAGTCCTCAATTTCCGGTTCCAGAAGTACCGGAAATAGGGGTCAAATATTCAAAAATGGAACTCACTTCGATTTCTCAGAGATGACTGAGCCGATTTTCCTAAACTTAAATGATTGGTCTCATGATTATATACAAAACTCCTCAATTGCATCCGGATTTGCAAAATGATGAGAGCTTAAACTTTTTCCTTTAACAGCGACGATGCGAAAAACGGAAAAGGTATTAAAAATTTTGATTACCACTGTCAACAAGTTGAATAGGTTATACTCAAATGAATTCTCCTGACTATCCGACGAATGACCAAAAGGTTAAAGCCGGGTATAAAAAAACGATATAAATAAAAAAAACTTTCCTGCTTTCGTTCAAGATTCGATAGTTTTTTTTAATAAGAAAAAGGCACCATTATACCACTAGATGGATTAAACCGTTTTTTTTTTCAGTGTAGGACTCCATTAGTGATGTTTTCAATATTTTTATTCGAAAATGTGACTAATTTAGTTAAAATCACTTGCACTTTTTTGTAGGATTTGTCTTTTGACTAAAGCCTTTAAAAAAATTGATGGAAAAAATTAGTTGTTTTAAAATACAGTTTCATCCAACTCGAGAATGCCATTTGTTTCTAAATCGACTTTAAGAAGACCCGATTTTTTTTAGTGTAGGACTCAATTAGGAATGTTTTAAATGGTAAGTTCAATTAGCAAAAGGTTTTTACCCCCTAATTTATGCTAGGTGTACATAACTATTTTTATTTAAATTTACGTTTCGCCTTAGACTTAGACTACTACGCCCTGATGAGTCTAATGTCGTTTTTCATTGATTCCACTCGCTCGATACCAGTGGTTTGCCCTGACAGCCGATCAATAAAAAGGTTTTGTTAAATTAGGCTTGCACACTTGCTGTTCGGAAAAGGAAACGAGTGCAAAATAGTTGCCCGCGAATTGCCCCGAGAGTGCATCTTTTTCGTGCGGTGCAAATCAATGAAAAACAGTGCACCTGTTTTGATTGCTCGACTGCACGAATCGAGTAAAACACTCCAGTGTTCTCAATGAAAAACGACATAAGACGAAACGTGAATTTGAGTAAAAATTGTTATGTGCACTTAGCATAAATTAGGGGATTAAAAACCTTTTGCCCCTTAAACTTACCATAATCTGTACGGCTAGCAAGCCGAAACTCGTTTCGTCTGAGACGTCAGTTTTAATATTACACTTAGGTGTAGTATCAAAAAAGTGTTTTGCAAACCTTAACGTCTGCCTAACGGTTTATGTTGAACCGTCAGGTCGGATGTAGCAGTTCAACAGAAACGTACATTTAAGTTAATTGTTTTAAATATTGCTCATTATTTACTCATTTATTATTATTTGATTTACGCGAAATTAAATTTACGCACCCCCGACTTTGCGCGTAAATTGAGGGTCCAGGGTATTAGAATAACCATGACAATTACAAGAAAGCGTTAGGAAAGGCATCTATAAATGGCGCACCGTCAGGGGCGACTAAATTTACTGGAAAATCATAGCAAAGCTCGATTTTATTCTATAAATTAACAACAGGAAATTTTGACGGCGAGCTAGTTATTTTTCGACACGGTGGACTGATCAGCAATAATAACAGCCAATAAACTAAAATAAATCGCAAAAAGCTCAAAACTTTATAGATCATATTAGTTGATCGGTTATCCTTGAACGATCATCATGGCAGAAAAACAAACAAACTCCGAAGGAGAACAGCGCCTAATGAATCTTACGATGACAGATACAAGGTAGAACCTATATAAGTGCACCACCAATCTTATAGGAAAAATATTAGGTTTTTCTTCTGAAAGCCAAGGAAACTTGTCATTTGGGTAAACACTAACCCTTCACTGCCACCCGCAAAGAATCATACATCACCGATAATCGGATTCACGAACGTACCAATTTCGATCGTAATCCGATCCAGTCAAGGTCTTTATTTGGCGCAATAATGATATACACTTTTCCAGCTGACCGCCTCTCGACCGAATCGCGCAACGCAGTTCTTACGACTCCGGAAGATGAACCCACACCCATTAATACTGTGCACACGGAGGTGTAACGGTTGCTTTCACCTCACAATCCACAATCGGTGCCCGTTTGCGCTTCGAGGAGTTTCCGAAATAAAAAAAAACTCAACTGTAACAGATTCTGCCCCGACGGAACCAAGCGTATTTAGGCGTTCACCTCGCTAGGCAGGTTGTTCCCCATAATAGTGATTGCTCGCTCGTTCGTAGGCCAACATCTAAGCATCAGCATTCTAGCGTTACCTTTGGAAACTTTTGAGTTAGAACGTGCTTCATATAGCTCCCTTCTTTTTTTGTTACTACTTGATGAAATCAAATTCGTCACCGTTCGATGCACTCCAGCAAGCACCATTTTTCTTTCTTTCGTCGTGCATGTGTAGTTAACATACAAACGTACCTCAAATATATGGACATGCAGTAAACAAAGCTCAACACGGGCCAGCTGTGGAAAACTTCAAACCCAGATATGGCACCTCACCGGTGGTGGCACAAAATCATGTGCCGAAATGCGGCAATCACGCAGTCTCGATCTTTCGAAGATCTGAAGAAAAATGGCTCCACCACCATTGCGAATGGTTGGCAAAAACGATTATGTCTCATCTACAGCACCCTCGTCGCGAAGCCAACGGGTACATAATTGCATAGTAACTTTGTTGTAAATGCCCTCGCACTGTATTGTAGAATATTTTCCATCTTAATTGGAATTGCGTGGTGTGGCACTCTAGCACAAAACAATAGAAATGTTGTAATATGACTAGTTGATTTTTTTATTATTTGAAAAAACGGCATCAATTTGAGAATCATGTCATGACGCCGATTCGCTCATCAAACCAGAATTTTTCAATCATAGAATCTGGAAATTAATGGACTCTCGCTTTTGCTTCACGTAGAAGTCCAACGTTGCTGGACGCGAATCTACTTATCAACCTCGAATGCAGGTTGATTCTACTGTGAAAGTGAACTAAGCACCTGTTCGTGCAACCAACGTGCCCGCACCTCCCGGGCCAGTAACCAGTGGTAAGATGACTGTGGGAAAATGTTGCCACCCGCGACCACCACCTCTGTACCTACAAGAACTTTGATCTCAATTTGCTTGTGGTATCCGATTCGAATCAACGGATACCCCATGTGCCATGTCGTAAAGGGGAAGGTAATGCAAATTACCCTAATGCTGGGTCGATCGGACGAAGGAACGATGAGAACCACATTAGATTGCGAGTACAAAATTCATCCATTAAAAGTTGACAGCCTAGTGGCCACCGTGGACTATCCGAGGGGTTTGGTATTGATCAAATAAAAATAGCGAATTGTATTACAAAGAAATCGTGACTCGGAAATCATCACGTTGTATGTCATTACAGGGAAGGATGGTGGGCTCCGAAGTGAACAAATAACAATAAATTAATATTATGTTTGGCCTTGGCGGTGGCCTAGTGTTCGCATGACGATTTGTCTAGAGTGGAGAAAGGAAACAATCTTTCGAAAATGGGTTCAAACCCGTGTGAATTTTTGCGTGAGTATTGTAGAGTAAAATTATCTTTTTTTTACCTTTCTTGTACAGAAAGGATACGGGATTACGATGAATACATATTCTTTACCTTTCGACTTAGCTCGTCTTTACGAACGATCATACAGACAAAGTCAGTGCAATTGATTTTTTTCTGGATCCGAGTTTTGGTTCCGGAGTAACGGATTGATGAGTGTAATAGGATATAAAGTGCTTAATAAAATAATGACGTTTATGATGAAAACAAGGACCGAAGTTTGGCATTTTTCAGCACCTCCATTCTTTCGCAAAGCAATTAACAGGTTTATTTAAAAAATCCATTCTCAACTACTCCTCAAAGTCTGTACAGCCTTTCCAATTATTCTAATAAGTGGAACAAAATTTTTCATTCACAAATTTTTGTTTGAGCAGTTTTTGCCTTTCTCATGGAGAAAGCTTTTGCAATCACCGTGGAAACCGATACTTAAATCAAGGCCCGTACGACCGAATGTCACATACCATTCGACTCAGTTCGTCGGGATCGCAAAATGTCTGTGTATGTAACAAAAATATGCACACAATTTTTACAAAGACCACTAAACCGATTTACACAAACTTATACTATGTTCACACTGGCCGAAAATAACATGTTTTAACGATAGTAATATAAAGTTAAAACCGCACTGTTCACACTAAGAAAAAAGGGTGGTACCTATCTGCGTTGCCAGGTCATTTTTCCAAAAATATGTAGTCGGCGCAAAAATCTATCTGTATCATATCGGTATCAATATCTCTTCTACATAAGTAGTAGAAAAGGTGAGCGAAAAAAAAGATCCCACGACAACCTTTTCTCATGTCTATTCAAGCTAAAAACCAAAATTGGTACTTATCTTTGTGATCCGTGAATTATCGGTATTTTTGGAGAACATATCTGTATTGTGATATAGAGGTCAAAAATCTGTATAAATACCAAGAAATCGGTATACCTGGCAACGTTGGTACCAGTTTTCAGTTTTTTTTATTATGATTACATGGCTACTTTGATGGAAAACTGCTGTTGTTGAACAGCTTGTCAATCAACATAGTCGAAAAGTGAAGGAAAATGCTAGCAGGGTTGTGCTTTACTGACAATTATATCATGTTATTTCGGGAAAACATGTTTTAATGTGAGTTAAAATGTTTTAACTCATAGTGTGAACATAGTATTAGATTCAAATGCAAAGCCCTAGAGCATGGGTCGGGAATCTGTGGCTCGCAAGTCATATGCGGCTTTTTGGATGTAAAGCTACAGGAAGTAAAAGCTCATTATGCTAATTTTATTCATTTTTTTAGTGAAGTTAAAGTTTTGAAACGACAACAAAATATTTGTGGCTCTTTAAAAACATCGAATATTAGGAAAAATGTTTTTTCGAATTTTCCTAGATAAAAGGCTCCCGACTCCTGTCTTACACAGTAAAATATCTGAAAATTAAATGTACCGAAATCTCAGAGTTGCAAATCTTTGTTAAACATAATTTTCCATTAAATATAACATAAATTTCCGAAAGTTTATTCACGCATTAATATTACGTTTGTTTTTATCAATTTTCTTTCAGTGTAGACTTTAAAATAAATAAAACTCATTTTTCTGTCTACCAACTGCATTTTTCGTCATGACTGATTGAGATTTACACATATTTTTCACTTACCGCTTTCACACGGCTAACTAGTACGACTGATGGAAGTTATATATACCATTTACCTATCCACCAGATATGTGCTTCTGTGGTTCAGTGGATACACGGACGATCTTTGTGATCAGGTAATTCTTGGTTCAAATCCCAGTCGTTACCAATAATTTTTATTTCATTTAGCCATATAATTTTTCAAACGCACATAAAATTCTGCTATTTCTGACGGATGCCTTTTGTTACAGCTGACTCAATGAAATTTCATAGGTTTCTTTTTAACTGTGTAGAGTCCCATAGCCTGCTATTGAATTTTATCTGGATTCGACTTTCGGTTCCGGAGTAAAGTTTCAAAAGTGTAAAAACATTAAAAAATGCAAATGCGATTTTCTTAAAGACCGCTTAACCGATTTTCACAAACTTGCACAATAAAATTTAATTGCTGAATTTTGGTACAAAAATGCTGAAATTTGCACAACCCAGTGCTTGATAATCGCCTAGGTAAAATGTATAATTACTGAGATCCTCGGTAATCCTAAATTAATGAACTGTCAATTATTACCGGACTTGTCAGCAGCAATTTTGCTGTTAGCTCGGTAAAGCAATCAGGTTTGAATCATGAATTGCCGAGTCATCAGTAATGAAACGTAGGAAAAAAGCCGGGTGGGTAATGTCAGAGACATAACTGCATGTAGTGAATACGAAAACAACTGACATGTTCCTGAACACTTCCGAATATCAATTAGTTGATCAATTGTATGAATTATGCAAGCATTCCCCATTTTCACATTTTTCGCAAAAACAAAGAAGGCTTCACTTGATCTCGATTACTGTGAATTTCACACAGCGAAAAGTGCACAAATCTAATCATACTGTTCTAGATTTGCACTAAACTGAGGATATTTACCTTCGATTTGCGAGCAAGAAATCCTAATAGTTCTTTAGAAAACTTTCAGAGTCATTAGAACCGCTGATTCTGTGTGATGTTCTCCACCGTTGTCCCCTTTTCGCTGTTTTTCACCAATGCAAACGACTAGCAGCTGTGACGTAATCGCTCTTGTCGGAAGGGAAACTAGCTTTGCAAACGACACACAATACATCTGCTTGCAGTGGCGAAAGAATCCAAACTGATCCAATTTTTGTTAAGAGGTTTCTTTTTACGTGATTTCTTTTGTAGCTTTTTCACTAATGGGCAGTCCTAACGGCTGTAAAAATAACCGCATACAGAATTTTATTGTAGATTATTTCATATCGGATTTGCACAAATTATTGAAAGAAACTATCAAAATGCTGTAGGGATTCATTCCTGCCTTTCAGAATTACCAAATTGTGGAACTCACTACGATATTAAGCACTGTTCAGAACAGGTTTTTCAATAGTGTACTATTTAAATACTTCAATGCTGTTGCTATACACGTTTAAATTAAAAATTTCGATTCTACTGGCAGTTAGATTCTATAAATCCTTTCACAGATCACTGAGCTATGCGCTTTATTAATACGAGAAAGGCAAACGCGCTTTACTAATTATCCTCTTTGATACTCGTTTATACCAAACATTGCAGAAAAGTTTAATTTTGAATTATTTCAGATTATGTCACACAACAGAAAATTTTATCATAAAATTGTGATCATATTTCCGATGAAATGTAGCAAAAATTATGTTGATTCGTTAGATACAACAAGAGATATTCACTATCAAAAACTTATCACTCTCTCAGAGGGTACATTTTGAAAAGGCGCCCCATAGTAAAGTAAGTCGTATTCACGACAAAATTCGGCCTTTCGTTACGCTCGAGAATCTGTTTCAGGTGTGCAGATTCAAATTAAAGGCTCCAGAGTCCCATATTCTGCTGTTGAATTTGAACCGGATCCGACTTTCGGTTCTAGAGCAACAGGATAAATGTGCAAAAAAAAAAGAAAAAAAGGCGGATGGGTAATGGTCATTTAGGGGTTAGCCAAATTTTGTGCTAGGGCACATAACCGTTTTCATTATTTTTACGTTTCGTCTTTGACTCATCAGTGCAGAGCAGTTCAAATTGAACTGCTTAGTGCTAAACTCGGCAGTTCAATTTGAACCGCTAAGCAGACGTAAAGTTTCTGCTATTTACAGAACACTTTTTGTTTTGCAACGAAGTGCAATGTCTTTTCTGACGTGCCGAACGAAAATGTGTTTTCGACTATTTCTGGCCGATGCAGGTATGGTCATTTAGGGGTTAGCCAAATTTTGTGCTAGGGCACATAACCGTTTTCATTATTTTTACGTTTCGTCTTTGACTCATCAGTACAGAGCAGTTCAAATTGAACTGCTTAGTGCTAAACTTAGTGGATGGGTAATGTTAGCAACATAACTGGACGACGTGAATACGAATAAGACTGACGTGCTTTTTCAACACCTACGAATATCTATAATTGTACGTGCTAGTTGATTGATTATGTGAACTTTGTACACGTTCAATGCTTTACTTGCAGAATTCTAAGGGTATAAGCAGCGATGCTAACCCTACGGATTTATCCGTAGCTCCACGGATCTCTGTATTTTCTACGGATCTACGGATGAATCACATGAAATCTGCGGATTTAGCATTATTTTCTGAGAAATCTCCAGATTCCGCACTATTTTTCTAGATATCAACGGGAAAATATTAAATATTGTTACATCATTTCTTTAAAGTTCTCGGTATGTCCAATTAGAAAAATAATCATGCATCTATTCGCCGCCAATCTTTCATTTATGGAAGTCTATTCTTATGGATTAGAGCTTTAAGCTTTTATTTTTTGTAAATGTACGAGTATAAGTACACTTGAAACTAAATCTACGGATTTGGTATCAGGGAAAAGTGACATCACTGGGTATAAGGCGGAACACATGAGAGCAATAAATAACCGGGTTGTGTAGGGGACAAAAACAATTACGATGACATTAAAAATGCAATGTTAATCAATTCAAAAATTTATTTAAATTTGAAAAATCCATAGCAAATCTTTCGTGGCCATATAGAATTTCTTGTTTGAGTTGAAATCAATATGACGTTAATTTCAAAAACTTTCCTGTCGAACCCGTCTAGCAAATACAACTTTTATACGTCACTGAAAATATTCTGTATTTCTATAAGGAGTGTATCAAAAAGTAGTTAGCAACATTGATTATTGAATAAAAAAGCGAAAAAAAACATATTTTGACATCAGTTTTCGATATATTGCAGAAAAATTACATTTTTATGCATTTCACTGATTATATTAAAGAAAATCCTAGTTTCTGTGAAACGCTCGCACTTTGGACTTGACATTCTTCATTAAATTCTGCACAGTTACTTTTGTGACTTTCCTGGTGGTAGCTGTCCAGTTTTTTTTTGAACTCCTGCATGTTTTGGGACACTGTACCTTGCTTCCGAAAGTGCCGCTTGACAATTTCCCAATACCTTTCAATTGGCCGAAGATTCGGGCAGTTCGGTGGGTTGATGTTCTTTTCCACGAATTGTACATTATTTTTTGACAACCACTGTAGAACGGAGTTGGCGTAGTGGGCTGAAGCCAAATCCGGCCAGAAGAGAGGAGGAGATTTATGCTTTCCGTACAGTGGCAGCATTCTCTTCTTCAAACATTCTTCCTCGTACACCTTGGCGTTAATTGTGCCCTTCGTGAAGAAAATCGACGACCGCAAACCACAGGTACAAATTGCTTGCCAGACCAACACCTTCTGCCCAAACTTTTCCATCGCCACCGTGGTGTCAGCGTCGTCCAGGTCCTGGTACACCGATTTCGTATAATATTGCGGTCCGGGCAGGGCTCAAGAGTCTTCCTTGGCGTAGGTTTCGTCGTCGATCAGGATGCATCCGTCTTTATTCTGTAGAAATCCTGTCGAAAAAATCTTATTGTATAAAAGTGCTTCTGCTTCACTGTCTATATTGTCCAGTTTTAACACCAGCCGACTGCCACTTGTTTTGATCAATTCATAACATTCTTACCGGAATATGTTTCACTTCAAAGCGATGCAATCAATTGGTTCGGTTTCTTCATGGTTTCAAAATAAGAGAAATTGTTGCAGTTTGGATTTCCTAAATTTCCATAAAGATGGAAAAAGTACCAGTTAAAGTCCATCGTAAAATACTGTTAAAGTTGACCTGAAGCTGTAATTATGTTTTTTTCCTTTTAACTCCGGATGATATTCAATATCAACCGATGAAATCATATGACCTTTCACTGGAATCTAAGCGTATGAAAATCGGTTTAGACATCTCTGAATAACCGATGTGAGTATCATCGCAGAGTTTTTCGCAAAGTACCGAGGACGATACTTATTTGGCGGTTTCATTTACATGACGGTTTGTTTTTCTAATACTCATTAACCTGTAATTCAGATCCGAATAAAATTCAAATTATAAAAATCGGTATTCTTTCAGAAAACGAAATGAGTTCCATTTAAATCTTTTGGTCACAACTTCCTGAAGCAGAATTTAAGGACCGGAACTATCGACTAACTAAACCCGCAAAGTGAATTCGATTTTTCGATTCATCATGAAATGTTCAACACTCGTCACTTTATATTTCCGGAACCGAAAGCCAAATCCTGATGAAATCAAACACCAATGGGACTATACCTGGACCTTTCATAAGAAACTAAAACTGGGTAAATCGATTCATCCAATGCATAGATTATACACAAAGATCTTTCAATTCCATAAACTTTTGAAGCGAAAGAGAATAATCTCCGAACTTGTGACCCTCATTTTACTATAGGAAATTCCAAAATCATACCACGTGTTTTCAAGAAATAATATTCTTGGTATTATGACACTTTTGCGTGAGTTCTCATTGATTTTTCGAAAGATTCATTCCCCCTCATCTTCAGGACAAAATCACAACAAATATTTTCGTCGTGTAAATAATTTAGTTGTCAATATGCTGTCATGTAAAACCTAATAAAGCACTAGTCTTCCAAGGCATTGGTCATATATTCAAGCATTCAAGTGTGTCAGTAGAATCATTACAGTAACCTTTCAATTGTCCCGTACACGTTTGGGGTACCTGTAAAGTCTGTTGAAAAAGAATAGCAAGCTCCACATTGGAATGTATTGCCTTTACTTTGCTTATCCATAACTAGATTCGAATTCTTCACCGTTCCTCATCGACTCTTTAACCAATTTTTGTGTGTTTGAAAAATTATGATCTCTAAAGTTTGATTGGATTGCTTAGATCAATATTGCTTGACTAGTGAAACCATTGGGTTGCAATTTTTTTTCTACACAATAGTTGATAGCATTCCCGAGCAAAATAACGCAACTAATGTCGAAACTTATCTCGTTGTTTTTTGTCGGAACACTGTGCGTCAATTTCTCATTGCGGTTTGATATATATAATCATTAAATTATCAAAAGCAACGTATCCACGTAGCCTCAGCAGTTAACGGTCCGTCCGGCCGTAACGTCAGATCACTATCTGACATCCACGTAGTTAAACTCAACCGTAGCATCTTGAACAGGAAAAAAAACCTCATTTTACTTCGACTAAGCCGAGTGGTGCAATAGAAAGTCAAAATTCCAAACGCAGTGATCCTCAACCGATGGAATTGAAACGGCGAAGAGAAATGAATTACAACACACGGGTTAAATTATTCCATTTCATTGATCCATTTTCCAGAAATTTTCCTTCTAACTCTCCACCGAACTGTTACGGGGGGAAACGCTTTAATTTTTAAGCTTTTATCGTATATCTGGCCGGCTGGTCTGCAGCAGCGGAATTCCAAAATAATGATGCAAAATAATTATACTGTTTTGCCTTGTTTCAAAACCCCGAGCAATCCAAATCCAACTTTGTTGTGTTGGCCATTCTTTTCTGCACATCACCATACACAATGTAATGTTTTCTCTATTGCCATTTGTTCGTTTCTTAGTCAATTTTTCCAAAGTGGTTTTGTGCTCTTTCCCGAAGAAACACCACAACAATCCGTCACACAATCATCGTTGAACACCAGAATGCCAGAAACGTCACGAATACACAAAATTCAATCTACCTTCACCGCACGAAATGCCAAGGCTTTCTTCCCCACCCCCCCCGATGGGGTCGGGGCCTGACGTCTTTAGAAAAATTACTTCCACTTACCTTTCGTAGTCGTAGAACTTCGATTTCGTTGGCCTCAACGCTCTTTCGCGTGGACGAAGATGAGCCGGAGCCGGACGGCATTTTCGATGGCGATGAAGCGGATGTCGTTGGTGCCGTACCGTTCGGTACCACCGCCTTATGCGAAGTTTCACCGGGGGGGTTAGGTTTTGTGTCCTGGAAAAGTAAGTAGACAGAGGGTCCGCGTTAGAAAAGCTCAACATACGTAAGGTGTGAAGTTAGATTTCGTACGTATCAAATCAACCTGCACTAAATAGCCATTAGATATTGAGAGATTTCAGGTTGAAGGTGTATTTCAATATGATTTTCATTAAAAGTTAGACTTTCGGTTCGGTAATATATCAATGAGTTCTAGAACTCTCTACATCCAGCTGCCCAGAGTATTACCAATCATGGAAATTTCGTGCGCTACATTTTCGACAGATTTCTAAAATGAATGTATCACAAATTGTGTTTTCATCCTTAACTCATCGCAAACATGTTTGAACGCTATTATTTGTTCAGCACAAAAACACACCAACTGAAGCTCAATACACCTTATATATGGACTCATCGATTAGTGAAAACTCTTTCTGTTGTTCGGTGTAATCTCAACATACAATATATGCCACAAAATGAAATTTAAACAAATCATTGTCCTAGGAATGGGTATACGCGAAGAATATTGTTCTTATTGTATCAGTAAGTCAAAACCAGCACTAAAACATAACTGAATATCCAAAACACGAACTCGCACGCGTTTGCGAAAATTAGACTTTTGGCAGCTTCTCGGGCACAAATTTGATGTGGCTCAGGCTGGAGTAGATATCCCCTATAGATATAAATTCGTTTTTGTTAACAACTTCACTAGACAGTTTCTGATTGGGCAAGCGATTGGCGACAGCAGTTGAATGATCGTAGATATTTTTTTCTGAAAATACAATCGATCAATCGTTATGTTAACTGGTCAACTGTTTTGACGTGAATACGTCTTATTTTACTATTTAGTTTTCAAAATCTACCTTCGATTAAAAAGTCGGTTTTCACAGTGATTTCTATATGAGAAAGGCAAAAACATTGAACATTTTCGATCTAGGAAAATCTCCACGTTTAATCCATTTTTTTTATTTCAGTATCTCAAAACTATTCCTAGTTTCAGAGTGGAGATTTTTCAAAAAAAATTTTTTCGAGATAACATCAAATCTTGGCGTTTTATGTAATTCTAAAACATTTGGCATAAAAAAAAATTCGATATCCGAAATCCATAAAAAAATTTTTTTTAATCACAGAGTCGAATTAAAAAAAAAGTCTCGAGATGACACTAGATCTCGACGTTTCTTAAACTTGACGGAATGAATTTTTTTTTGAGACTTCCGAAATCGAAATTTTTGAGATTTTTGTTTACCTTCGAACGACATCGTGTGAAAAGGAAGACAATTATTTTCAAACCAGCCTTGGGAGATACTCAATATGCATTTTGAATTTTTTGGATTTAGGAAAACTTTTTTTATCCAAAATGTACATCTACGGGTACTGCTGGCCAAACAAATTTGCTTGCTTTTATTACAGTCAAGTGTTTTTCAAAAATCCCACAGTAATATGAGAAAGGCATTATTACACTACTAGGTGGATTAAAATGGGTTTCTCATAGTGCATGAAAAAACCTACACACCTTCTTTTGAAATTCTGTCTATAGATCATCGTGCATACAGTGAGTTAGACATTTGTTCTTCAGTTGTGGAAATGGTATCGCAACAAGAGGAGCAATGCGATAAAAATTTTGCTCGCTCTTCGCGAAAATTCGAACTACCACCACTGCAGATAGGTAAAATATAAAAAATACATAATAACAATAATTATTACCTATAGCCAAACCAAATGTCATCAGCAGAATTAAAGTGTTCCTAAAGGTGGAATGAATTCGAAAACCACAGGCCGCAAAAACATTGAAAATTGTGACCAACTGTTTCAAGCGGAAGCCCAACTTTTCCATCTATGATTTCGGAAGCAAACGGGGAGTGTAGTCTACAATTGTGCATCGAGGTAAAAAAATGAGCCGGACGATCAACCTATGAGAAGGTGGTGATTTTAAATCGATTTAATTTGAATTGTCTGCGTTGTTCAGGATGATGAAAGCTATTTCAAGACAAACTTTAAACTTTACTTGATAAGCATGAGCAACTAGAAGAGAGAAAATGGCAGAGATTAAGCTTCTGAAGATCTTAAAAAATATTTCGCGTGGCAGGTCATCTGTTTCCGTGGTCATGGTCATGAAGTGGCATGCCGCAAGCAACGTCCATGTGACCCAAGAGTATAAATCCTCTCAATACATCAAACTCAATACAATACATTGGACCATCGTCAAGCGAAACCTCAAGTAGAAGACTAAACATAACTTAATGGAAGGAGTCAAACGAAAGTTTCAGGGATTTGCATTGGCTCAACTGGAAGCTGAATGAATATTCTTCCTTCATTGTGTATGAATTGAATCTAAAACAGAAACGTGATTTGATTTTTAGATAAAAAGCTCGTTACCCCCTTTAATGGTTTCATGTCAAAATCGATTTGAGGCAATCCGATGCTGTTCAACTTCAACAAAATCGAAATTTTTGAATTTGAATAAACAAAAGGTCCTGAAGATATGTTGCAATTGTATACAGAAATACTACGAAATACTAAAGACTAGTGCTAAATACTAGTGCTTCTAAACTTTAGCTTCGATTGTAAAAAATTTTAGGTTATGTGCAAGGACCACCCTAAGTATACTGACAGAATGATTAGAATGATTAGCGGCCCTTACACGAGTCATTGAAAATGTCATTACTAAAAAATAATATCAATTTAATGCAGTGCAGCAATGACGAGTTTTCTATCAAATTTGAAATACATCATTACTTAGTCATCATTAAAATGACAAAAATAATTCTCGTGTAAGGGCCGCTATTATGTAGCAGGGCCGCTTTTACATAGGGGCAAGTTCCCCATGCTCACGGTCTTAGGAGGCCCCGGACAGAACCAACCGAGCAAAAAAAACAATACATTCAGTTAGCTAAGGGCACACCAAAAATCTTGCCCCGGGCCTATTATAACGTAAAAGCGGCGCAGTTATGTAACCAACTGATATTTGTTACTGTTCGGTTGGAATTTTGGAATCTTGTATTTGACGTTTTCAAATTAATAAGAACTCAAACTAAATACATTGTAAGTGTATTTTTTTCCTATATGTGATGATTTTAAAGTGTCATTTCGCAGAAGGTCATTTCATAGAACGGGTTATTGAAGCTCATTGGTTTAAAATGAGGAACTCATAAAAAACCCAGGTCGCTAGAGCTTATCTGTCGTTGCGACTGATGAATTTTGAGCTCATCTTGTATTCTTTTTTTTCTTTTTTTTAAGTAGTCTCAATGGCAGCAGTCCCTTGCTTCAGTTCTACACTGGACCCTTGATAAGATTTGCTTCTATCAGCTTCTTTTTCAAATCAACACCCAGACGTAATTCCTAGGCTATGGTGCCCACTTGGTCAAATTTTTTGGTGTTGATTTAAACAGATTTTTGAAAATTGTTGATAAGCGTGCTCATGTTAGTGTCTTATGAATTTAGTTGCTGTTTTCGTCATCATCGTGTATTTTTTTGTTTTATTTTTTTAATATGTATATTGTACATACCAACATATATACATACACACATACATACATACACATATACATAGATAGATAAATAGATATATACATACATACATACATATAGGGGTTTTTGTGGAAGCACGCGAGGACACGCAGTGCCCCTAAAGGAAATTTCGAAAATATCACTCTGACTCATCTGGACATTTTAAGCTTATCATACTTATCAATTCGTAAATGACTTTGATCATCATCTAGGCAGACTAACAAATCGGAATAATGTTGATATCAATCTTGATGATTTCGTCCCTGTTTTTCCGTCATCAACCATACTTAAGTTGAAATTTTTAACATCCAATATTTTCTCTAAAACATAATGGAGGAGATACAAAAAATTGTGCATTAGTGTGTCCCTTAGAGTGAAATGAAAAAAAAGCCCTGCATACATGCATACATACATGCAAACATACATATGTAAACTTATTCCCGGTTTACTTACGGAAGAACGCTCAACTAGCCAAGCCCCGGCCTTTTCCAATCACGTCTCGACATGACAGCGATCCATCACCAATGAATCCGCGTCGACTTTCAATCAATGAATTATGAAAAAATCTAAAAACAAAACAATATCTTTGCTTTGTGAAGTTATACCGCAGAAAAAGTAGTTCGAAAATGGTTCAATACTGATATTATAGCGACGCGAATGCTCCTAATTTTATCTCACTCTAGAAGTCAATCTATCAAACAGAAACAACAGATCTCACTCTAATGATTTTCGTATATGAGATGACTAATGGAGGTGAGATAAAGAGGGTACGGTTACCCTACTTTTATCTCTACTATTGGTCGATCGTTAGTCCTGAGCTGAAACGGTGACCTTTATTACCATTCTTAAATGCACTTCCTCGTACATTTCACTCACACATCAACTCACCCATTAGACATCCTTACAAAATAAACTGGATGAACATCGTTTGACGGCTATAGGTTGGTTTGCTCACTTGTTCAGTCTATATTATTTTATTCTATTTCACAATATTACATCTCATTCCACTATATTCTATAGTACATAAACCATCAATAAACGTCAAAGATGAACTTGTTCATCTGCTACCATCGTGTGAAACTCAATTGGGACATATTCATTCCACTTAATTTCCACTTCACTTCTGGTAATAAGAGCCAGTAGTATGAAAATGTAAAAAAAGGACTCGGTTAAGCCCTACCAGCCTCTCCAACCCCGGATGTTGGAGCGTAATACAATCAACATCTTATTCAAGTCGTTCCATATCTTATTCATTTAATTCAATAACGAAGCTAAAAACTGTAACACATATCTTTATCAAATTGTAACGCATATTGATTGTATCTGATGATGTTTGCAATACCGTCAAGCCCATCAACCACGGGAGGGTAATTTTGAGCTCATCTTGTATTTATACGCAAAAGTCGTTGAAATATCTTTCATCATACGTTTACACATTGGTTTGAATTGACAAAAAAGCTGCTCAACTCATTCACAAAAATATACCTCGTGATTTGATCACAATTAATAAAATGTGCAAAGCCTACTAAGATAAAAATTCATTTCAACAACTTTATTCCCCTAAGAGATAGAAAAATGATATCTTCTACAAAATTTTAGAACTTCTAACGAGAAAAAACTTTGCCGAAGAAGCTATAGGTCACGCATAAGGTTTCGGATATATGAAGCATTTTCGTTTGAAACCACTTAGAATCAATTTTTTGTACATAACTTTTTTCGCAATTATTTTCTGTATCTACTATGTTTGAGACAATTACTAAAAACATAAAATTACATATTTTTATTGAAGACTGTGCACGATTTGGCCTTTTCCCTAAAAAGTTATTTAACATTTAAACTTTTATATACACTAACTTTAACTACTACTAGGAAGCAGGGTCGCAGACCAAAAGGCACATACATATACTTTTTGGAAAGCTTAAATCAAGTAATATAAAGCTACGAAGTGCGTAACGTGGCCCTTTCAAATTGTGTAAATAAGACAACGAAATATCGAATCGAAGACATCGTTTTTCTATCTCTTAAGGGAAAAAAGTTGTTGAAATGAACTTTTATCGTAGTAGGCTTTGCACATTTTTTATTGTGATCAAATCACGAGGTATCTTTTTGTGAATGAGTTCTCCAAAGGAACTATGTATATCGGATCAACGGTTTAGCAGGTAGAGAATTGAGTTCACGTTTTTGTCGATTCAAACCACTGTGGTTTGCTGCCGTTCTACGCATAATTGACCCATATTCTATGGAACTTCCTATATATGTATGGGACAATCATACTTGAAACAGTAGTTTATGTCAAAAGGTTTTTTTTAGTTGTCGACGACCGCATGACTAATATTTTCGGTACGCATCTGAAATCTTAAAGCTCGAATAAATATAAGCTTGGCCACAATGTATCGGACCAAATCTCAAATATCAGTATCCTCGCATATTGAAACTAGTTAGCGTAGCTACGACGTTGCGGACCATCAATCAACACTTTAATTAATTCATGAAAACTTTGATACATTGTACTACTCGGTTCAGCAGCATTCTCAACATTCCCGCACTAGACAGGTGAATATGATCTGGCAACGATTGCGCGCCAAAGCCCGATCCCGCACACCAATTAAAAATAGAAATATGCAATTTCCCTGCGAGGACGACCGTGCGATCTGCCGCGCCGTGAAGTACGGAATGACACGGCCCACAACAGCAGCGTAGTGCACTATGAAGGTGGCCTGCTCAGTCCAAACCGGAGCAGACACGAACGCAGTTCGGAGGACTAAAAATAACCTCCGGTCAAAAGTCCACCATCGGCAGCAGAAGCAAACGGCAGCAGAATCAGCCGGAAAGTAATGCGTTTGGAAAAATAGCGTGCCGAGGAACGTGTCATCACACGCGCACTACCACCGTCAGCTGTCGGTCGGAGCAAGGACCCAAATGCAAGCAGAGAGCTGTCATTCTTTCCGCTTCCCTAGGATCGTGCGTGCGATTATTGGCCGCTGCTTAACCGACTGACTACATGCCTTCATGCCACTGATTTTATGAGTAATAAATTTTCGTTCCTTCATTCAGCGGTTTGGGATTCGCGATCCGATGCGCTATGCATTTCACTGCACATATACGCTTCTATGGTCGGACTTAATTGCTTACTTGGTTGGTTTCTTGGCCATAATCGACCCCGACAAGATTCGAATGCCGATTCATCGAGAAATACTTTCTTTGCCATCAGCACCATCCCACTAACCAAACAACGCTCTGGGTGCTGGTGCATTGTTTTGACTATCATTGGCAGAGCACGCAGATGATCAGTTGATTAATTCTTCTATTTCCGTTCGGATATTTGAGGTGTCGAAACATTATCGTTGGTGTTATTTGAACTGATTGACACTAACAAATCGGCCACTCGGGCCATCGGACGGTATGCGATCTGATGTTTTGTGTTTGCGGCACGGACAAGCTCTCTGGGATGTTATGCACGTTTCAAAATGGGTCGAGAGTGCCATTATCTTGCTACGGTCGATCAATGTTTCTTCTGAATGGGATTTCGAAATTTTTTAATTAGAAATGTAATAACTCACCGAAATTTTAGCGTAGCTCCACAGCGTCTTGACGACCCCACCGTTACTGTTGGCGATCCCATTTGCCAGTTTTGCTTTGTCGTCCTCGCGGTCCGGATCGTAAACAGGCGAGGCAGATGGTGTCGAGGCTTGCGAAGAACCCATATCCGGAATAGTGGACAGCCCGAAGTTTACCTCGAAGTCCAACGATCGGGTAAAATGTTCTCCAGCCGCAGCGTATTGAGCTGTTCCGCTCCCGCCGCCACCCTGGCTGAAGGATAGCGAGCGTGCGAAGGAACTCTTGAAGTACTGACACGGTGCCGCCGACGAAGACACATCGAATCCCGTCTTCTTCGGGATGCGGACTTCGTTACTCTGCAGCCGCGTTTCAATCGTTTTGGACATTTTAACTGTTGCAATCACTTTTCAATAACTATTCAACATTGGTACTTTACTGTTTAGAACAATTTTTTCTTACGAAACAGAATGGTTTGGAACATTTTTTTTTTCAAAAGCACCGCTAGCACTGTATAAATGGAAAAAACAAAATTAATACTTGAGAAAAGATTCTCGGTTAGTAGCTTAAAAAAGAGTTTCGTTCTGCAAATCAGTTTTCAACGTTCCTTCCTACCAAATAACCAAATTTGAACAGCCTACTCAGCCTGCTATTATTTCAATTTGATTAGCATTTCTCCAGTTTTTAGCAGCCCTTACACGTGACAATATTATTGTCAATCCAAAGTATTGTCAATACCGTCAATCCAATTGACTTGGTAACTGGAGTCCGCATTTTTCGAGAAAATCAAGCGTTTGGAGCTTAAAATATTGCAAATGAATATTAAAATATAGAGATAAGAGATTATTGCACATATTTAACAGTTTCTCTCTGGAGAGAAAGTATTGTTGGATTGATGAGCAGTTTTGATTTTTTTGACAATATTTTCGTCAATCCAATGAAGTTTCCATTACACGATCAAAAGTATTGACAATACTCCTTGTATTGACAATAATATTGTCTCGTGTAAGGGCAGCTTTTTATCTATCGTGACGTCTAATGTCGTTTTCGTTTTTAAATTGCACTACACCGGTGTAGGTAAGGTGGCACTGAAATCGTTCGTTTTTGCCAATTGAACTACACCAGTGCTACACTTTTTCTGCACCGACACCACTGGTGTAGCACTCATCAAAAGTATGGTGTAGCTCTGTGCAATGGAATCGTTTATGGTAGTCCATGGTTACTGTTTATGTTTTCGTCATTTTTGTTCGTTTATTCATGCCTCCGTGTAGCACTGCACCGGTGTAGTGCAAATTAAAAACGAAAACGCCATAAAATGAACTCCGTAAAATACGATTCAGACAGCCCGTCACAGTCAACCTCCGTCACCGTCAAAATTAGTTGAATTCATTCTTATGGAGACATTCACACACAACGTCACCGTTACGGAACGTTCTGACGGCAGGCTCGTTCCTGTAAAGAAAGTATTAGACTAATTTTGACGAACGCTGCCGTTTCGGTGACGGAAGGAATTGGACCGTCTGAATCGTACTTAACAGTTTTCTTGCATTGTTTTCATGGATTTTACTTTATGTTTGTCTCATGTTGAACCAAGTTGCACATCTAACATGTAGTATTTTTTCAAGAAATTCGGCACTCTTAGCCTTATTAATTGTAACTCATTTTATTTCAATTTCTTCACGATTTGCCTTCGGCTCATCAGTCTAGCAGCTAGCAACTCTAGCAACTCGTTTAAGTGATGGTCAGGCGAAAGCGAAATAAAACAAATCATTTTCGAAGAAAATAACCCCTATCGTTTATTTTTTTAGAGGTGTGGTGATATCTTTCCGTTAATCTAGCACCGAGTAGTAGTTCATGCTTTATTTTTGTGCAAATTTTAGATTGTACAACTCCAATCCAAAAACAATTTTTGTTGGAATTCATAAGGGGTAAGCACAATATCACAAAAACCAATGAATTCAAAAATCCTATTTTTTATGAGATTGTTATTCCTAGATCAATCGAAGAATATGAGCTTGTTTTCTGGCGACGGAAATTAAGCAGGCCCAACTTTTCACTCAATAAAAGAGTGCGCTAATGTCCCCTGAAACAGGTTGATGTTGTTACCATATGACCCTAAAAAGCATTAAATGATAATCTATAAGGGACCGTTCATAAACCACGTGTACCAAAAGTTGGAAATTTACTTTTTAAGTTGAAACACAGAGTTTAAAATGGCAACTCTGATGTAGAGCCGTTTTGAGTTAGTATCGAACAGGGAAAACAGATTGAAAAAATGACATGTGAATGCAGCTACGTTATGAACGGGACGGGACTACAACCCGTAGCTAACTCCTAACCGGGAATATTGATTTACCAATTAAACTATCCTGCAAATGCAAACACATAAAAGGATAGCCTAATTCACTAGAAGAACCAAGCATGCTTCGCTTTACTTGGCCACCACAGCATTCAATTATAGTCCTATTCCTAAGGAAACACATCGAACAGAAAATCAACACACACACCACATCTTATGTCTATCTTCACTTCTACTTTGCCATCCACGCCATAATTCATATAAACAATTTTACGGGAAAGAAATGGTTTGCATGCTCGAGTTCAGCCTCTGAGGTGTATTTTTCGCAAATTTGAACTTAAGAAATGCTACACATTTAGTTTTTTTTTCGAATTTGTCTAGCCTTAGGTGAAGCCATACTAATGAAATCTTTTTTGGCTTAGTTGGCAAAATTTCGCAGATGAATATTTTTCAAGATTGCACCAGATCTCGACGTTTCAGGCAAAGTCCAAAGTCCCAAAGTCGATTTTTTGCAAACAAATTTTTGTCGAGATAATACCAGTTTTCTCGGAGTTGAACCGACTTTCAAAACGCCACAAAATGTGCACTCACTTTTCTCAGAGATAACTGTCAGAACTAATTGGCTCAGGTGGCACGTTCCCCCAGTTATTTGGAAATTTGTGCCTTGCCGTGGCTTCTCATCATTTTCCTGATGGAAAGAGAAGGATAAAAGGACCATGGAAGGGAAATGTGAAGTGGGTGAGGTGGGAAAATAGCACAAAACAAAAAGAAATAAATCGTTCTGCATCCATGAAAGGATGCTGAAAGTTCTGCAGGTGCCAAATGCACATTTAATAAAACCTCCAACCTCCAAGAGGATTTCGAGATTTTACAAAAATGACATCATTCTGCTTTACTGGAAGAATGCCGAACGATTCGCAAGTATGAACAGAAGTAAATTCGACACCCCATAAGGTATGCCAAACAATCTGCTAAAACTTTTTAGGGTAGAAACAGAAGGGATTCATGCGCTCCAGGAATTTACCATATCGGGTGAGAAACTATAGAATATCCTTCAATTTCAGCTCACCATACACAAATTGAACCGATAACCCGGATACATAGTGAAGTCAATGCGGGACAGTGGATGCTATGAAATACCGTAATCGCATTCATACGAATCACTAAAATAAAACTCAACACACTGAATAGTAGCCATGTGATGGTGGAGTTTTCAATGTCCAGACAGAGCTCTGACCAGAATCCTGCAATGATGCTTGACGAAATACAATAGACATTTTGACATTTTCAGATTCAAATCTCATAAAAATGCTGTCGTCTGAAAACAAGTTTGCAAGCTGTACCAGTAGCTGGATGCAGCCCTAGAACGAATCCTGTGCTTTATCCAACTAGTTGACAGTGATAGAGCTGGATCTTTCATTCGTGGTACCAGCCTTAGCCAACTCGTTCGAAATAATTTCCTAGCCAACTTGATGATTGATAATTTCCAGCATCCGAATTTTCAACGGCCAATTGCATCATCCATTTTTTGAGGTCCTATCTCGATCCCGCTTTTAAAACTCAGATGCTTTAGTGAATTACGTAGCCATCTCAAAATAAGAAAGATTATATAGGATTATTCGCTTGGCAGTGCGCAGTTTAATTCATGAACATAGTTTCAACTGGAAGCTGAATTCAGTTCCTTTATTCTGGTTCGGAAATCAAGTTCAAAATTCAGGTCTAGTAACTTTTGGATTCGAAAAACCTGTTCAGTTTCATAATTCTAGAACTAAATCCATTAACTGCATTCTTGATTTGGATTCCGAACCAGAATTTTCCAACTGAATTCTGAGTCTATGGCTTATTTCGAGTTTAGTTGTTGAATTCAGTTCCCGTTCATGAATCCTGGTCCATAATTTTGGTTCTGGTAATTCCATAAATTATGGCAAAAAGTTCTTAACAGTTGTAAACGTCGGACAAATTTCGTAAATCGGTTCTATTTAGAACTATTGAAATATTCTCAAAAGATTATGGGAAGTTTTCCTCTACTGAGTAGAATAAATTACAAAAAAAACTACTATGACACTGATTGTTGAATTTTTTTGCTATCATTTGTTTCGTTTTATTTAGTTGTAGGATAGAATATAATTGTAGTCAACAAGTTGTACTTTAGTATAGATGCATCCATTACAATTCTCAATTCTGGAAGAGAAGCAGTAAAAGTTTCAGAATTCACACCAAAAACTAATACGATATACGGAAGGGTGAAGGAAGTATGTCAGCTTCGTATTCGTATTTGTGCTCTCCTGTTGTGTCTGTGAGATTGTCCATCCGCCTTTTTGTCAAAAACTTGAAGGATTGTGAACGCTTTTAAATCGTTTCAGTTGCTACTTTTTCGTCTTACAAAAGACACTGATAAATTTACGTCAGATGTAGAGTTTCATAACTAGTTTAAGATAGAAATATTGCAAAAATATTATGATTCGGCTTTCAATTTATTTGTTTCGGTTGGTTTTATACTTATTTAAGAAACATTGGACTTTTTTCAGCGTATAACTTTTCAAGGTGCCCAATAGATTTTCTAGAACTTCTTCCTGGACACCATTTCCATAGTCTTGAGCCGAACTGGCCTCTCCATTCGTGAGAAACGGTTAGCCATACTGAAGCCGTGTACAAAATATCATCCAAACAGGAGAAATCGATTCTAATTTCACCTCCTTTTCTGCAGTTAATTTCTATAATTTAATTAGTTTTTTACTTAATATACTAATTTTTCAAAGCTAAAATTTAAATCAGCTACGAGCTATACTATACAAAGAAATCATTATTGTGTTTTAATGTAGTATTTATTTTAATTGTAATAATTTTTACTCTAGCTTCAATGTTTGTTTTTATTTTCTAGCGGTTTAAGTTGAACTGTTATGTGACAATGGCAGTTCAATTGCAACTGCCAGTTCACTGATGAGTCGAAGACGAAACGTGAAGGAAGTTGATGTCACATTACTAAGACTACTTTCGCTTCACATTTTCTGGTGCAGTCAGAATTAGAATTCACCATCATATTGCATTTTTGCAGCCATTTGTTGTGCAAAGCTTTAAACCTCTTGGCAACATCATATTGTTCTAGTTATGTCAATATTTTTCACCCTAATTCTCACGTAATTTTTAATGGACTGACCTGTAGAAGCTAGTCAATGCATAATCCAATAAGAGTTACGTGTTTCATAGATAAAATTGTTATTTTTAATATTGTGTGAGCTACATGTAATTAAAATGAATTTCACAAAAAAATGCGTATATTTTGTAGATATTCAATTGAAAGTTAACTACCTATAGGAAAACCAGTGAGTTTCGTACGTTTTTGCATAAAATAATAATTTCAGAAAATTAAGAATTACTATATGAAAGTTTATGATTTGTAGTCAATAACTAACAAGACCTCAACCTGGAGCTGGACCAGAAGTTGAATGCTAATGACATTCAATTGCTGCCGTGGGATCGTTTGTTAGGTTAGTTTAACAAAACCTGCAAACTTGAAAAATTTTGCTAAAAACAAAATCATAATTATATTTGCTTTATAACCTTGGAATTAATTTTTTAGCGAATTTCCAAATTACACTTTAAGGATTTACTGCTCACCGTTTTTAGGATCAAATTTTTCACACTGAAAATTCACTCAGATTATTTGACGATTGCTCAATTCACGTAAATTGTATATGAGGATACTATTCATTTAAGGGGATATTAGAATAACATTAATTTTCGTCACGTAAACCATTCATTTTGACTTTTGAAACCATTTTACGTGATTTTTCAAGTAATTCGAATGTGAATTTTTTATTTTAGTGTAGATTCCGATGCGGAACTTGACACTTTTGTGTCCCTGTGACACTAAGAGCATGAATTTGAATCTGAAAATTATAAAACAAAATTGGGAAAACCCCAGAAACATTTCAACAGTGGTTCTATTTTACTGGACCGACATTTCTCGTATGTTTGTCTAGTTTAGTGTCGAGTTTTACATTAGTTTTAAATATGTAAAAAAATGGCTGCCATACAAAAACTTCAAATCTAACATTGGTACTGACATTGATTAGAATTGATAAAACGCCTTGCTGGGAATACGATTTCTTCGGTTTTAGTTTAATGTAGCCACACTCATATGAAATGTCGATCTCCTAAATGCGCTCTAAAACCATTACAGCGTCTGACTGTCTTCGTCTTTTTACCTGCATTTAACACTTCTAGGTCATAATTATTGATGGATTACTCACATACTATTCCTGAATTTGAAATACAGTTAAAAACATGTTTCAAATGTCGAATAAAATAGAATGGCAAAGTTTACAAGATCTGAGTTTGACATTGGAAATGTCCAAAACAATAAAATTGGAACGTTTTCTTCTGTTCCAGTTTCATTCTTATGTACAATTCCAGTCTGCTCAACTTGTTTTTAAGGTAATAATTTTATCTTTAATTGAAGTAATGCATTACATTTCCACTGAATTAGTATGCTATTAATCTAACCTCAAAATGTACATAAGTATTGCATAGCATATTAGTCTTCAAGAGTCTTCGTCCCGAAGGAAACGTCAATCCGATTTGCAGATCGTTTAGACTACCATCAACAGTTCCTTTTCTTTGTCTATTGCTTCTAAACAAACATCACCTCGTTCACCTGAACAATCACAGCTGCTTCACACACACGCGCGCTAGATTAACCGGGGCGGTACTCAGCGACTGGACGGAATTAGGCGACCACCAAGGACAACTTTAGCAATACCGGTGCAACCTTGGTTCAGGTACAAATTTTCCTTCGATTTTCTACTGAACAGAGCACATTTGAGCAGAGCGTGGCAGATTTTCCGTTTGTCAATGTTTCACTCGGCACGATCACAAGGGAAAACTTTTTTTGTTTTGTTTTAGCGACCGCACAACCAACTAGACACAGTCGCTTTCTATTGTCACTTGCAGTAGTGCATGTGGGTGGTCCACCCACAACGGCTCAGCTGTTTCAGTGTACGCACAAACTGTTGATTGAAACAGCCAGTATCGGGGCGGCCACTGTTACCGAAGCCGGTGTTGTGGTACGGTTTTCGAAATTGCTGAACTTGCAAGGCACGAACAGGCGGGAAACGGCAGCCATTTTCCAGCTTGTATACTCTACAAACACTGATTTATGTTTTGCACAATTCTTTTTATTTCTAGTCGAAAAATATAAATGAAACGCTTTTTATCGTATTGAATTCGCTCAGGCCTGACGGCGTTGGTAGCTGGGTGTTGGAATTGAATGGAACCAACAACACTACTGAAACTCTAAACGAATACACTTTTGGGGTCTTCGCAGATTTTGTGCTTGAGATAAATAAAAAAAAACGGTACACTTTTATTTGGCCTTATTTCCGGTTTTCTAAAATCTTCTTGCAATGCTTCGTCAATCACACTCACAATCGGTTGAAGGGTAAGATCGCAGGATTACATTTATCACACGTAAACAATTGCATCACTCCGGCTAATGTTTTCCAAATATCACCTGCAATTCGACGCAGTTGTTTATCTTTTGCTCTACAGCGCCCTGCTACGAACGAAACATGCTGTTAAGTCACGATCCGCCTGACGTTTTCCACGGATCATTCCACAGAAACCACAAAGAAAACAATCACTTTGCTATTGTTCGAAGTTTATCCAAGAAAAAACTAGTCAACCACAACGATTACACCGCATTCGATTACATACTCGATTTTGAACGACCTCCGCACCAGAACAACTTCCTCGAAGTTGGCAGAACCGAAAATCAACGCATTCTTTCGTGGTCACTTTGATAGGATCCGCGTGTCCTGCGAACCGTAACGAACGTGTACACAATAAAAAAAATTATGCTGCCTCAAACTCAACCATAGTAAACACGAGCAATTTGCATTTACACCGGCACTTTCGTGGTATCCAAATCCACGCACACACAGCACTGCACTGTTCTATTGTTCGTTAACAACGTCACGCTCAACGGCTCTAGAGCCAACAAAGCGCACAACCATTCCGAGCGCACTCCAAACGGCGAATAAACTTGTGCACCGTCGTACGAATGAAAAGAGTTTCCTTCTGTGCCTGCATCGGCCAACGACGACCGAACGAACCGCTCACCGATGGCATTCGGTCTTCGCACCGCAACTCCGCAACCAACGCAGCAACGCGGTGCGTTCTGCTGTTCTGTATCATAGACGGCTGGCAGCACCGGCTGTCTTCGCAGCTAGGGTCGGTTTGTTTCTGATTGAACCAGCAGGGATGATCAACTGAAAGAGCTGTTGTCACTAACATATGCGGAGCAGAGTAAAATAATTACTGCCACATATTAGTGTGGTTTTCATATTAAAAGAATAGCGTGTGTTATATGAAAATATATCGCAAATTTCGAATATTAAACCGTAATATTAACAGCAAAACTTTGCCGAGATTTAAACTGTCAAGTGCTCGGTAAACATTAAAACAACTGAAATTTTCGGTATTTTTCATTTTAATAATAATTTACATTTGCCGAGATTTTCGGTTTCAGGAAAACTATAAATTACCGAGATCGAAAATTATCGGTGTTCATGCATGCGAGTTAATGCCGTATTTTTTTAGCAAATGAAATTTCAAATATAAAATCAACATTCCAGTTTAAACTCGTTATCATAGATTTATTCATGTCAACATTATGTTGGCGGTTGAACTGATCGACGCGGAAATGTAAAAAAAAACAATATATCAGATTAAGAAAATACTGTAAGTGTGAAGCGTTTACACAATGGAATGGATGCAGGGAACACAATTTGAAAATCAAATTCCGACTACAATGAAAATATGGGCTCCATAAAACATTGAATATTTAAGGAGATATATCATTCCGGAATCCAATCAATTTTATGCAGTAGATTAGCGTTACGAGGATCTTATCCCTTGTGCGTTAGAATTCTATGGGGGATCTTGACACGAAGAATCGCCAAACATTGAACAACCCAAGTAACAATTCGAATGTCTTATGGTTCTGATCAATTTATTGGAGTTTATAATTGATTTTCTCAATCACCTGTTTTATGACAACTATAATAAGAGTCTCTTTTGACAAATAATATCATAGTTTTCAAAACTTCTGTAAAACCCTTTACCCAGACTTACAACTGGGATAAAAAAAACAATTTGTACTAAAATAAAATCATGCATACACTCTTAATATTGCTTTCAAGCACCTGTAATTCGACGCAGTTGTTTCTCTTTTGCTCTACAGCGCCCTGCTACGAACGAAACATGCTTGAATTTTGAGATTTAACCCAAGCTTATGCTGATTCTTCACTTTGTTTTATAAAACTTATGAAGAATGTTTGACTTGGCAGAAATATGCTCTTATAGAGGTTTTCAGTAGGGTTTCGTGGAGTTTGAAGTTTTAATGCAAGATTTATTATGCAACATTGAAGACAGCTACAAGTATTTATTAATATGAAAAATGTTACTTGGGAAATTTGTTTAAACTATCTATATTATTCAAGTTTTCGTAGCAACTGATTCCACATATGAGAACAAGCTCTTATTTACATCGCACTGAAGCAAAATGACTACTTTGATGAATCAACGATTATCGGTTGTCTAAAAGCTGTTTTACCGAGGTTCCGGTAAGTTGATATAATTAATTTGGTGATTTCGGTAAACGACCAATTTTTTGGTAAACACGATAGTTTACTAAACCGAATATCAGTATAACATTTTAAATTGCCGAGAAATCTGGAATAATAAACCAAGTATTTTGGAAAAAGCTATCTTTATCGAAATTTCAGTAAAATATCGCTTAGCTGTTAGTTTTCAGCATCTTTTTTTGCCGAGATCAAAACTAAGATCTAAATGTGTATGGAAAAGTTATAAGCGATGGTAGATCAATCACGCATTTTCGACGTAGTCCACGTACTGTATCACTGAAATTTTCAATCTTTTCGTATTCATAAACTGTATTTTTTTCAATAAATTTGGATATATTTCCAAGATATGAAGATAAATATTTTTGATTCTAGGTTCATTTTATTGTACGCAATGTTTATGAGGAACATTTGCAGCAATGAATGACCCCTGCTTTGTACGTCTTCACGAGTATCAAACGTTTCTCGAACGCATCGGAAGCAACACACACGAACTACATGAACATTTTGTTCAAGATTTTGAAAATCACATTCCTAAACTGGTCCAAGGGGCTGGCCTTGTATTCGTACAGCTTCGACATCATACATGATTTAACAAAAAAGTTTTGAGAATCAAAATCCGGGAAGCTGAAAGGCCACCAAATTTTGTCCAGAATGTCGGTTCAATTGTCCCGACACCAGGCTTGGATCACATTTGCTAGGTGATCTGGTACAAACCATGGCGGGAAGTGGGCTAATGTTAGTTGTTATATTTTTTTTTAGTTTTTACAGCTTACCCATACATTCCAATACCATACCATATACCAATTTTCCAGTCCAGTCTTGAATTTCGAGAGCACTTAGAATGCTGTGAAGTCGGGCAATTTTGTTTTTGCTGACTAAAAATCACAAAGCTCTAAGCTCAGTTTAAGTACTCGTAACATTTTTAATTTTCTACCGAATTCGGTGATATATTCGCTAAGACATATTATTGTTGTAATGTGTTTTGCCTTTCTCTATAGAATTGCTGAAAAAACCGACTGTTTTCATAATACATAGACCACCATATTGCATGAAAAAAAACATTAGTAATTTTGTATTTACGCGTACCGTACAATGTTTACGAATTTTCAAATGGATCGTATTGCATACAATACGTTTGAAATGTACTGTAAATCTCGGCTGTTTCAGTTTTGTTCTACCTTGACACACAATGTTAATGGCATATTAGTATTCACGAACAGGGTTGCCACATATACAGATTAATCTGCATATTACAGATTTTTCAGATACATTTGTAACCAAGATTCTGTATATGCAGATTACAGATTTTTAGCAAAAAATACAGATTTGTACAGATATTTGATAGTGTGGATTAAAAATTGAATAAAGATCAAGTTAAAATACGAGGTATGTTCAAAAAATTCCCGGAATTTTTTAATTGCGCGCGTCTGGAAAGTCCGGTGGTCAAAATTTTTTTTATTGTGTTGGTACATATGTCCCTAATGTATGGTGAAATTTTCAGCTGTATTCATTGTTTACATTCTGTCTTGTAGCGACTGGTGTAGACGTGATTTTTTGAGCTCGGCGATTTTTGTTAGTTTAAACAATGGAAGAATTGAAGAGTCAAAGAATTTATATTAAATTTTGCGTGAAAAATGAAATAAAGTGTAACCAAGTGTGCGAAATGTTACAGAGAGCCTACGGTGAGTCTGCTATGAAAAAACAAGTGTTTACGAGTGGTATAAGCGTTTCCAAGATGGCCGCGAAGACGTTGAAGACGACGAACGCTCCGGTCGACCCAGCACGTCAATAATCGATGAAAATGTGGGAAAAGTGGAA
Source organism: Malaya genurostris (assembly GCF_030247185.1). Taxonomy (NCBI): domain Eukaryota; kingdom Metazoa; phylum Arthropoda; class Insecta; order Diptera; family Culicidae; genus Malaya; species Malaya genurostris. The sequence goes on along the minus strand of NC_080572.1, from coordinate 249,402,154 downwards.
AAAATGATTATGGATGATCGCCGAATCACTATTAGAGAAGTTGCTGATGAAGTTGGCATATCAGTGGGCTCATGCCATCATATTTTTTCAAATGTTTTGGGCGTGAGACGAGTGGCAGCAAAATTCGTTCTAAAACTGCTGAATTTTTTATCAAAAAAACAAACGCATTACCATCGCTTTAATCATGCCCCAACCTCCTTATTCACCAGATATCGCTCCGTGTGATTTTTTCCTGTTCCCAAAGTTGAAGAGACCCATGAAAGGACAGCGTTTTTCATCGATTGAAGAGATAAAGGCAGAATCGCCGAGAGTGTTACAGAGCATTACAAAAAGTGACTATCAGGGGTGTTTCGAAGACTGGAAAAAACGCTGGCATAAGTGTATTATATCTAGGGGGGATTACTTTGAAGGGGACCATATAGATGTAGACGAATAATTAAATATTTTTTTAGAAAAATGAGAATTCCGGGTACTTTTTGAACAGACCGCGTATATTAAATAATGGTACTGATTATTTTTTCAAAGTGAAAACATTATTCTGATTGTGCGTTAATTTTAAAAAGAGGATGAAATTATATATAAAAGAGTATGTCAAGGACAGTAAACATACTGATTCTGATAAGATGAAAAGATGATGGCTTCGGCCATAACGTAAGGTAGTAAAGAAAAAAGATTGCCAATTGATCAATCAGATTAAGTTTCACTTTCAGATTATATTTTGAAGGCTTTTCGTTAAACCATTATTTCGAAAGGCTCCAACGCAAAAACAACTTCCAGCGTTTTTTCAACTACAAAATCATAAAATTCAGACTAAGAAAAGTTTTGGTTTCTTTAAATTTAGACTTTTTGATTCCGTTGTGCTTCGATTTCTTATCACTTCTATATACAGATTTTCAATTCAGGTTTTTGAGCTCCCGATACAGATTTACAGATTTTTCTTCTGAAAAATGCAGATTTAAATGTGGCAACCCTGTTCACGAACCGTCTGGTGCGGCAAGTTCCAGAAATATGAGGGGGATTTTTTGAAAGGGAACGGAGAGATTACGGTGATTATTAAACGTAGAGATCCATGAAACCATACACTGAGAAAAGAACCATAGTAACCGCAAACTGTTTTTCATTGTCATTTCTACTATACGCTAAAATAGTAGCAAAGAGAATGATATATGACTATTCGCCATCTGTATTGTATAAATTACTAGACAACAAAGACTACGACTTGACTAAACTATTTGTATTTATGACTTTTCTGGCATGGTCATACTGACAATGGTAGTCATCTCAAATATAAGAACAAATAGTTAAACTCACAATTTCTAGTAAGGTGAAATTGCTCTTGAGCCTTGATATATGAAAAGCGAAATAGTTATTGCTAGTTAATATGTTCACAGTATAATAATGTTACCATAAATAGATACATGGTTTGATAGACGATTATGAAGTTTGAAAACACTATTCATGTAGTCCATATCAACAGAATTTATGTAGTAATCACATTATCGTGTATTTTTTGTTTTTTAACCGACTATGTATTTCATTTGTGCTGACTATACAAATTGTCAATAAACGAATGTTCTATGTTATTGTCACATAAAGTTACAATATAACAGAAAATTTCGTACGTGGCTAACACATCAGTGATTGATATGAAAAAAATATTTTATATGATGACTTTGTGTAATTTGGTAGGTCTTGCAGGTGAGTAAAGTTTGTAGCCTTAATAGTTTCCGTCATTGAAATTCAATTTTTCAACCATTTTTCCGGCAACGGCTACGTTTTCCAGTGAAATCAACGTCTCGTATACGATTTATTATTCATTATCGGTCGCTGTAGAAATAACATCCAACATATCGCAGGTGGGTAACGAGGTTTACATCTGGACTTGGCTATTAATTTCTTTCATGCTGCTCATTCCTGCTTCAGGAAAAAATCCACCGGACATCAGAGCCTTTGATCAACTGCTGCTACCAAACAATGCTCCTCAGTGTCCACGTTGCTATTCAACATTTCACTAGGCATGTCATCATTTAATATGATGTGAAAATAAAATAAAATTCCATGAAACTATTTTGTTGTTCTTGTTCTAGAATTCAAATTCATAAAACTTTTTAACATTAGCTCATGTTCTGCTGATCTTCAGCATTGTTGAATCAACCACTGCCTTCAGTTTCGAAATAACTAGAAGTGAAATGTTAAAAATACCATGGCTCTGGTTATAGCGAAAACTACAATGTAAATAAAGATTCGGTCATGGTTAGCCTAACCATCTCCATCGTATTAGTTATTCATACAATATACTGTTCAATATTACTATTCTAGAGCCGATACCATTTATAGTAAACATGAACTTGACTATTGTTGAAATCATCTGATTTAATAGTCGGCTGAAAACCACTATACTCGCATGGTCAGGTTGGCCCTCTATATAGTAACTGTTACCATAATATTTTTCTGAGTGTATGTTTATGGCATATAAACAGGAGATTAATGTGAAAATATTTAAAAAAAAATATCATGCAGCACTTCTCACATTCCAACCAACCCCAACCACATTGCTCATACCTACTTGTGCTGTATGTATGTATTTCTCATACCTGTTAAAATGTATGTGGGACAGACGGGTCAATTCGAATAATTCAAACTCAAAAATTATACTAAATTAGTTATAAAAGTATGAAATGTTAATTATGGGGATTATAGAAAAAATGTTTGTTCATGGAATATTTCTACCTAATTTCCAATGTTAAGTTCCTTACCACCTATAATTTCCGCGCCTGACTAACATTATAATAATGATATCAGTCATCGATTTTGAGTTTCGTTTTTCGCAATATACTAGCAAATAAGGTAACGGTACCTCAATTCACCAGTATTCATCTAATATACCGAAACCGTTAGTTAGAATCAGTGGCATACCGAGAAAAAATTCTAAACTCCGGAATGATGACTTGGACGAGCAAAGCAAAAAAAGGTTCCAAGGGTTGGTTTGCCGCTCCCTAAAAACGTTGCGCCCGGGGAGTTGATTGAAAGTCGAGTAATCAACAAAATAACATGATAACTGTACTAATCAGATGACTATTTGAGATATATCGGTTTCGATTATTTATCTTTCCTCTACTCTGGTTGTGGTTACGAAATATTAAAAAGTTAATAAGTATAATATACGAGGTCTGTTCAAAAAGTTCCCGGAATTTTTTAATTGCGCGCGTCTGGAGAGTCCGGTGGTCAAAATTTTTTTTTATTGTGTTGGTACATATGTCCCTAATGTATGGTGAAATTTTCAGCTGTATTCATTGTTTACATTCTGTCTTGTAGCGGCTGGTGTAGACGTGTTTTTTTAGCTCGGCGATTTTTATTAGTTTAAACAATGGAAGAATTGAAGAATTTGTATTAAATTTCGCGTGAAAAATGAAATAAAGTGTAACCAAGTGTGCGAAATGTTACAGAGAGCCTACGGTGAGTCTGCTATGAAAAAAACAAGTGTTTACGTTTAAGTGGTATAAGTGTTTCCAAGATGGCCGTGAAGACGTTGAAGACGACGAACGCTCCGGTCGACCCAGCACGTCAATAATCGATGAAAATGTGGGAAAAGTGGAAAAAATGATTATGGATGATTGCCGAATCACTATTAGTGAAGTTGCTGATGAAGTTGGCATATCAGTTGGCTCATGCCATCATATTTTTTCAAATGTTTTGGGCATGAAACGAGTGGCAGCAATATTCGTTCCAAAACTGCTGAATTTTGATCAAAAAAAACAAACGCATTACCATTGCTCAGGAGCTGTTAAACGACGTCAACGACGATTCAAATTTACTTGAAAGGGTCATAACTGGTAATGAAACATGGGTGTACGGTTATGATGTCGAAACAAAAGCACAATCGTCCACGTGGAAGCACCCAACGTCACCAAGACAAAAATCGCCGAGCTAAAAAAAAACCACGTCTACACTAGCCGCTACAAAACAGAATGTAAACAATGAATACAGCTGAAAATTTCACCATACATTAGGGACATATGTACCAACACAATAAAAAAAAAATTTGACCACCGGACTCTCCAGACGCGCGCAATTAAAAATTCCGGGAACTTTTTGAACAGACCTCGTATAGAGATAATAGGAGAAAAAACCATTAATAACGGAGTGTTTTGAAAAGAATATTTCTCTCAGGCTTACATAAGACGCGATTCTTGAGTTGCACTAAACAAAACTCATTGTACTCAAAAAAACTGTTAACCAGTCATCAAATTTTCAGAAATCAGATCACTCACACTAGTGTACACACTTTTACCGACTTTTACACAGCTGAACGTCCCGCAATCAGTTCAGTAATTCATTTATTGACGAACGTTCAGTGAAGCTGAAGTTTGTTCGAGCTGTCGTTTTTAACCATACTGATCAGTTATTCGTGATGAGAATCCGGTAAATATTATACTGTATGGCCAGCACGGGAAGATTCCAAAACATCCGATTAGTTCAGTAATTTCTATAGTTCAGTACAATATAAAATAAATTTTGAATTTAATTCAATTGTATGAGATTTCAGAAAACCAAAAACAAAATAATTGAGCTTCGAATGCATTTTACTATTTAATTAAAATTATACATGTTGTTTTTATATGAATTCCAAACTTGGTCGTGAACATTACCCAGTTGTAGTTAGCGTTCCGATTCCAAATATTGTATTTATTATGAACAAATAAAACATTGTATCTGCAAGGTGGCTTGCATTTGCATGGAACCAAAGTGCTTGAGTAGCATCGCTAACTAAAGCCTGTGCTACCATATTTTTGTTGAACGTAGGAGGGCGCCTGCGGAAAAGAACCATAATTTTATTCACTTTAATCATCATTGTGCTCAACTTATACTTACAATCCATAATTAACTCGAAGATAATCGCATAACACTAATAACAAATAACGAATGATTTAGACATTGAATTTTGTTCAAGATTGACTCCATTTTACTCAATTTGATCAAATTCACCTAAAAATCAATATGACGTGCTGACAAATGGATTCATTAATATTTACCGAACGATCCGTTAAAAGCTGATAAACTGCTGATCGTTCAGTACTATTTCTGTCAAATCTACCGAATTATTTTAAAGTAAAAACTGTTCGGTATAAAATTACCAAGTTTTCGGTATATGTATTTTAGACAGCCGAATTTCGGTAAAAAGCTAAGCAAAATACGTCAGTTTATGTAAGCATAGCGGATTAATCGGTAATTTCGATTAAAGTGAAGAATTTTTTTGTGAAAACATTACCGACCTGAAAATCCGAAAATAAGTGTGTATGCAATCAATTACTACATTTTGACTACATTTTTACACAACCATGAACATCAAATTAGATTTTCAGCTAATTCACCTAAGGCAGGATAGAAAATGTAGGCCGTAGACCATTTCGCGAATAATTCTACCTTTGACAATCGAGCGGTTATATTTCATCGAGTAGTTAAATTCAACCGAAACTGCGGCTCATTTCAAAGTTTCGCGGATGGAAAGTTACTTTGGTTTATTTTGCACCGCAAATAAAATGATATCAAGTGATATAGTAATTGAAATGTTTTTCGACAGAATAGATACAGAAAACGTAAGAAGAACCCCAAAAAAAACATATTTCGTTTGATAATATATTGATATTTTGAATGGAGTACCGAATTTATAAAAATAAATTACACATAAGAAACTTTTCCTTAAGATCTGGAAACAATTTTTTTTTGTAAGATTTTTTTTAGTATCGGAAAACAACAATCAAACCATGCTTTCGAGCAGAGTTGTTTTTGTCAACGACAAAAAAACTGCTCGACTGTCACATTTTAACTAAAAGTTTAAATAATTCGCAACATGGTCCACAGCCTCAGTGAATCGTTCTAATATATTACAATTTCGCTATTGTTCTTGGAAAAAAACCTGGCATCCCTGAATTAAACGTCAAAATATAATCCACTTTATCCACAACCCGAATCCGCAAGCATTGCTTGGTTTGTATTTATTTTTTGTGTCCATCCCGCACGCGGTGCAGCTTAACATTTCCAACAACGCTACAATATGGTACGCAAGCTAAAATTTCACGAGCAGAAACTGCTTAAAAAAGTAGACTTCTTCAACTGGAAGGAAACAAACAATCTAAATGAAGTGAAGGTGATGAGAAAGTACAACATTCAGAAGCGGGAAGATTACACTAGGTGAGTAAATAAATACTCAAAACATTGTGCTCTACTCTAGGACTACAAATACATTTAATTTTATTGCTTTCTAGTTATAACAAACTTTCCCGCAACATTCGTGAATTAGCGGCTAAGATTGCGGAGCTCGATGCCAAACTCCCATTCCGAACGGAAATGAGTGGTTTGCTGTTAGAGAAGCTATACGTCATGGGACTGATACCTACCAAATGGGATCTGGAAAACGCTAGCAAATTGACTGCGTCATCTTTCTGCAGACGCAGACTACCGGTAGTTCTACTCAGAAATAGAATGTCTGAAAATATTAAACATGCCACACAGATGATTGAACATGGGCACGTACGAGTCGGAGCTGAAGTTGTAAAAGATCCTGCTTTCCTGGTACCGCGAACGATGGAGGACTTTGTTACGTGGGTGGATGGTTCAGCGATTCGGAAACATGTACTGGAGTATAATGATATGAGAGATGATTTCGAACTGTAAATATGTAATGAATAATAGATGTGTACTAAAACAAATTAAAAAAAATTTCTTTCCAAGAAAAAGAACAAAAATATTTTATTTTAGCATTTATTTTTGCTGGATAGTTATTTCGAATCGCTATTATTACTTTAAGTTTATAACTGTCTATGTGTAGCAGTTCACTGATCCTAAAGTCTATTTAGTAAGGTATGTTTGACAGTTAAAATATGTGAAGGTATTTAATTCTACCTTCTTCGTATCAATCCAATACGGTTTGGATACTGGTTGCAATAAATTTCTGTAAAAATTGTCACTTTTAAGCTTCAACCTTGATTTCTTTGTCTGCACAGTTTGCTTCGCCGTTTGTGGCTTTCTTCACACCTACTTTCTTGTCCGCGTTGGAAGCATCCTCCTCATCAACAGCATTATCATGAATGTTTTTATCTAATCCATTCTTTTCGGTGTGTCTGAATTTATCGTATCTTTCTGAGCTGGTTTTCTCGTCATCTTCCTCTTCCTCGCCATCCTCAGCTGGTCCGCTTACTTCTCGCAGTAAATCGCCAAGATCATTATCAACAACTTCCCACATCTGATCATCGGTTGTCGTGTCCTTGTTTGCGCCCTCTTCGCCTGGTTTCTTTTCTGTTTTAACATCCTGTGTCTCACTGGTATCCGCCTCAGAAGCGTCTTTCTTGGCATCTGTAAATGAGTTTTAATATTAGAAACAAATTCGTTTTATATTTACTGAATATTTACCTTGTTTCGTTTTAGCATCCGAAAGCTTCTTCTTATGAATCCGCTCGGCTCGCTCTCTCAATTTCTTATCCTCACGATTGCGAATATAAACTCGGAGATGTGAACGAGTCTTGCAATGCATTCGTAGAACCTTCTCGGGATCTTCTCGACGGGGTAGATACATGTTGCACAAATCACAATACTGTACTTCTACTTTCTTAACGTGTTCAGATCCAATAACAGTGTCCTCGTCAACGTCGTCACTGTCGCCTTCCTCCTCATCTGTTCCTGGTCGGCCAGTGGAGCTGTTCTCGGTCAATCCACTTTTCTTCGGTGTTGAAGTGCTCTCTTTGCTGCAATCAGCCGGTTCATCAACATTTCCAACTTCATCCACAGTCATAAAGTTCTCCAAACGGAGCTCGGCGTCACCATCCTCGCCAGACTCTTCCTTGTTGGAGTAACGCTCGTAGCGAGCTTTGAGCTTGAGATGCTCTAACGAAGCACGATGTGCCTCATAAGCCATCGGGCTCTTGAAGCCAATCTTGCAAGTCGCACAGTAAGGCATCAGAAAACGTTTCATTTCTTTGTGACCATCCGATTTTTGATGTACTGCCTTCGGCTGCCGGAAGTTCAACTGACAAAGTACACAGTAAGAAGACTTCTGCTCACCACCATCTTCGGTGCTCTGATCGGCCTCCTTCTGGGCAACACGTTGAGCCTGACGCATCTCCATCAGTTTATCGCGAGTTTTACCAGCCAGGCGACGCATAGCTGCACGGTGCAAACCACGGAACAGATGCGTATGATATTCCTAGTTGGGAATGAAAAAAGGACATGATAAAATGAAGCCATATTCAGTTAAATTTCAAATTTACATTAGGCACAAATGCTTTTGACTGGTCAAACTTACTTTAAACGTAACACAGTTTGTTGAACAATGGCAACAGATAAGTTTGATGTAGGATGACGATCGATATTTTGTTGTGATTTTTGTATCCTTTTTCTTTTTCTCGACACCTTTTTCGTCGGCCTTCTCGCCAGTTTTAGATACCGATTTTTTGACAGTTTTTTTAGGGCTGACCGTACCCTCTTTTTTCTCACCATCAGCATCTTCCCCATCCTTAGACTCGTCGGCCTTTTCATCGCCTTCCTTTTCATCTTCACCTTTTTCAGTTTTCTTATCAGCGTCATCGTCTTCCTCCTCGTCTTCTTCCTCCTTCTCCGTTTTATCTCCATCATCTTCTTCACCTTCCTTCAGCTCCTTTTTGCTGTCATTGCCTTCAGCCCCTGTGGTGTCCTTATCATCGTCTACGTCCTCATCGTCGTCGTCTCCTTCATTTTCTGTTGTATGATCATCATCCAGATCCTTAGCGGCTTCGAGTGCACGCTTGATGAGAGCCCTAGGAAACAAGAATATATCCTGTTAGAAACAAAAATAAATACTAACATTCGAGAAGAAGCTTACTTTCTGGACACTCGTGTTGTATCGATTCCTTTTCCAATCCCGATGCGACCACCATCCCGCTGACGAATAGTGGTAAAACGACGGCGCAAAGGAAGAGCTCCACGCAGATCACGACGGTTGTTGAAACGGCTGGTCACCATACCCCGACGTCCATCGTTCCTGAAATGACTATTAATCCTACCACGCATTGTTCCTCGACGGTATGTCGAGATCGACGACATGGGCCGCGTTCCCATCGAAGTCCTCATGGGCGGTCTCTGGCCAATGCTGCTGCGTGGACCAACCGATCGTGGTGGTCCCATCGGTTCTCTGGATCTGTCGGCGCTGCTAATGCCTCGTCCACGACTGCTGCTTCGATTATCGAATCGATCACGGCTTCCAGCCCCGCCACCACCTCCTGCTGATGAATGATGATCATTGCCACGTTTATCGTAGGATGAGCTGCCGCTATCATGATACCGGCTGGATGAGCCTCCGCGGCCGCCACCGCTGCTATCCCGACGGTGATAATCTCCGCTACCACCACCACCTGTACTGTAATCACGACGACCTCCCTGTACGGCAACACCACACCAAACCGCGAACGTAATCGAATTTTCGGTTTTTATCAATCAGCCACACCGCCGTTCGATTTCATCATCAATTCGAGTGAATACGTTTAGTGCGAATCATACAGGAAACATGTCAAAGTTGATGAAGATTGAGGTTGAGAAATTAGTATAAGTATACATAGTTGTTTGTATTTTTATTTTGGGTTGGTGGTTGGTGCTAATGTGAGCTTTAGTGGTATATTTTATTTGCTAGAGAGCTAAAAACATTGTAACAGTTTTCTGTGTCCGAACCCCGGTTTCGCACCGTTGAATTTTATTTTTTTTTGTCTGTTGATCAGGTGTAACAAAGGGAAAACAAACAGAGGAGGTTTCCTGTTGGCTGCCAGTAAAGCCATTCAGGTTTGCTGTGCAGTATCCCTCTGGGAAAATGGTCAGCTTTGGTCGGCTAGAGGAAAAAAACTAATAATCTCTGTGGATCCCAAGAAGCGCATCGGTGGGCGAAGATGCTCTCGGCTACATCACCTACATTTGATTACCGTGTTTCGAACATGCTTGACTTCACAGTCACCGCCACATAAAAATATCTTCAAAAGTGGACAACACAAACTAGAAGCAAGGCTCATCTCCGATATTAGCACACTCATCCTGCTCTGGTATGATTTGAACTGTTTCAACTGCGCGGATCATAGCTTGGTAACTTCGCCTATCGGCGGACCCGTCGCTATCACACGTGGCAAATTACAAATTCATCACTTAAAATCTCATCCTAGTTTACTTGCAGAAAAATAGCCGACAATTTGTATCACAAGGCTGGTGCAGTCATTGTCCATTCGTTACTATTGGTTCTTCATATCTTAATATAGTTCTTCATTTTTCATTTACATCTTGCTCTGGTATAAACAAACACTGCGAAAGCTGCTCGTGTCTTCGAGTTATCCCGCTTGTTAGAGTTTTGATCTCCATACATCAACCGATAAACCGTAACTGCAGATTTTATTTGCACGTCGGATTATTCGATGGAGACGAAATTGGCTAACAATATCAGTATATTGCCATTGGCATAATCCGCTTCTCTCTTGATTCAACCAAATTTCAGACCTTATTCGTTCGAATCTATGGTAGCTTTTTAGAAGTTTGGATCTAGTACGTTTTAGCTTTGGTCTTATAGAGGAAGCTTGTGAAAATAGTTCATACTATCTGTTCTATTACTCTTCTTTGTCTTTAAAATAGGAGTTTTTGAGAAGGTACAGTAAACAGAAAAAATAGATTAGCATCAGATATACCTATTTCGAAATGACAGTTCAATGAAGCAATTTTTCAGCGTGGGAATTCAATGTTTTAGGCAATATCACAAAAGTAGAACCACCTACAAATTTACCATTATTACCTGTGCTGTATGATCCGTGCGTGGCCGTTTGCGATCCGGTGAACGACGATCCCGAGAATCTTGCTGGAATGAAAAATGAATATAGCGTCACAAATGAATCATAGCAGGCAAAAATGAGATAAACTTCTACGCGGTTCTTGCAAAATTGATACAAATCCATCGTCTTCGAAACAATCAAATTGCTAAACCCACCTGCAGATCTAGTTCATAGTTTATATTTAGCGTATACAATTCATTTTGTTACGATGACTAAACTTGGCCCAAAATCAAATGATCTCAATCTTACCTTATAGGAGTCGTTCCGTTTATAGGTTCCCTCCGGACGATTATCCTGTCGGGAATACCGATTACTGTCGTAGCGCGATGAGCGGGAATCGTACGATCCACCGCCTCCTCCGCTATACCTGTTACGTGATCCGTCCCGACCGTTGTAGCTACTGCTATGATCAGATCCGCGATAACCACCGCCACCCCTGTACGAGCTCCCGCCTCGGGTACCACCTCCACGAGGATACCCTCTTCCACCGCGGCTCATCATTGGTACAGTGAATCAAACTCTGAAAACGAACAATTTTAAAAACTTTGAAAAACTATCACATGACGCCGCGAATGATCTATTCTTGGCGTGCATTGCCCTTCCGTTCCGCAGAGTGGTAATAAAAATGGCGTCTTATCCCACCGGGCAAGACTCAGAACGTGCATTTTTTTCAAATGCTGATAAATGCTCAGAAAATATATACTCACTCGAAAATATATACTTTTGTTTAAAACTTTTGCTTAAGCTACACTTTGCACTAACTTTTAGAGTGAATTAACACGTTTTGACAGTGATTTAGGTCTATAAAATTGCACCGCGGAACAATGGCCGCCAACCGAACGAGAATTTTTCACCAAGTGCATAAGCATAACCATAACCATAAACGCCGATGCGAATGTAGCCATAAAATTCATTTCAAAATGAATTACTCATACGCAGGAATGCCAGTTTTAAATTTGAAAACCATATTTTCCAAATTCACGCACTTAAATATTTTAATTGAATTGATAAATTATCTGAATTTAACGATCAATGACAAAATTCGATTGTAAAAGTATTCGAAATTCAAAAAAAATATCGAACAAACTTATCGGGAATAATCGGTAAAACATTCAAAATCTACCAATATCAGGAAAAACTCGCCAATGAACAAATGCTCTGCAAAACTGCCCTCTCTGCTTGGAAGCGTTACCATATTCACAAATTTTTCTGTAAAACCGCAGATTTTATTGCATATTTTGCTACACAGATTCTGTGTCACAGAACACAGGTTTTATCAAAATTCACAAATTTGAATATTTAATAAATATTTCATACAAATGGTAGAATTTAAAAATGTTCTTAACTGATTATGATCGAAAATATGCATCACAGATGGTACACAGGTTTTTCAAGTTAAAACACAGAGAGAAACTGTCACTTGCTTATACGCCCTTTTAAAAATTACCGAGAATTCACTGTTCACGCATAAATACTGATTTTCGGTTTGGCCTTTGTTTCGCTCACTAAAATCAACCCCGGTCAGAATTTCCTAGGCAGTGAACCATTTCGCGATTAATTTCAACTTTTGGTTGAAATCTGACACTTGAGTGGTTATTTTGTGTCGAGTAATTAAATTTAACTAAAACTGCGGCCCATTGCAAAATTTGAGGACGGAAAGTTATTTGGGTTTATTTTCCACTGAAAATAATTTCAACTAAAGAATTAATATTAGCATTTTCATTGCAAAATTTTTTTCAGTGTCGGTCATAGCCTTATGTCGTTTTCGCTTGATGCCAAACCTAACCCAGTTTCTACTCTAACTGCTGTCAAACCGTTTGTTTGAAGCCAGTTTCGAACCTAGTTTCAACGTTGTTGAACTGAAAATCGAGTCAGTTTCGAACCTGGTTTTTATATCAGGTTTGCTCAAACCCTCGTTGCTAAGTGCGAAATCAACATAGTTTCGTGAAAAGTGTTTGTTTGATGAAACTACCCTAGGTCAGTTTCAGTTTCCTCAAGCGTAAACGACATTAGTACATGTGATGTAGAGATTCTGGCATATATTGTCGCTGAAGCACTAACCTGCAATTCGCTGGACAGTCCAGCGCAGCGACGATTCCGAGCGACGTCAGTTGAACTGTCATTTGCTATTCATCAACTGATAGAATCATGTTACATCATGTATATTTTGTTGTCTTGATTATGAACCACGTGCTTTAACATAAATGAATAAATTTTCTTGCCTCCACTAACGGAGCACATAACATAGAAGTATCACTTTCTGTATGCACTTTAAGTTGATAATCAATGTTTAGGAATCAATTGGTTTAAGACTGAATGTTACGAGGAAGTGAAATTTCGAACAAATATAAATGATTAATGTATTGCATGGCAGTCTACATAGCATTGGTGTATAATGAACTTCGCTGGAGGGATATAATCAGGCGAGAGAGACGTCGCTTCTGATTTTTTTCTGCAAGCACAATATGTGGTACAGATAAGCGGCTCATTAAAAGTGTCATTACTGAAAAGAATTGTCATTTTTAGCGAACGTGTAAGGACAGTAATGATGAATTCTCCATACAAATTTGGAATTTCATTACTTAGTTTTCATTAAAAATGACATAAATAGTTCTCGTGTAAGGGCCGCTATAGATTTTAGCGTCGGATGCAGATTTTTGAAAAAGTTACTTGGCAACTCTTTGTCGGATACACACACATAGAGTATAAACTATGGTAGTAACAACCAACCTAAATCTTCATTCTAATTTCTACTTTGAAATTTGCACAAACCTATTTTTAGTTCACTTTAAATGACTGTGTACTTTTAAATAAATTTAAATATTAGGTTGTGATTAGTTCTAGTTTGAAAGTATTTTTTGTTTGCAAAAACTCGGTTGGTTGTTTCAATTTGACAGTTAAAAACTCTTAGGTGAATTCAGTCAATCTTTAAGCTTATTTCAAACAATGTTTGGGTTAATGGAGATTGTTTCTTACAATGGCCAACGCAATGATGAAAACAGTCATAGCCTTTATTTAATTCTACAAACACATTTATTGGAAATAGATACGAAATTTTTACGTAGAACACTGTATTTTCTGTTATGAATGTTGTACATGGCTTTATAATTTGACTGTATCATAAGTTAAAATTGTAATATAACGCAGTATTAAGTTTACTCTGATTCAGGAACGGGTTGCACTCAATCTGGTTGGTTATCGTCCTAATCATTCACTTGGTTCGCAAACGTGTGATTTGTTCGCTGTTAAAGGCTTTCGATTTTCCAGCTCTTCAATAGTTTCTTAATTGCATTCCATGTATCAATACAATTCACAGTTTTACGAGTCCTAAACGACGTACTTGTATGTAATAGCCAAAAACACCAAATACAGCTCAATATACTCGACATTAATTTTTTTAAATAAAACATAAAACTAACTAAATTAATATTTCCTAATGACTTATGGAATACCAGCCTAACACTGTCAGATTGATGGTAAGTGTTGAAGAACAAGGTCGTTACAAACACATCCTCTGACTTAATTCCACTTTCTTCGATCTTTGTACGAATTGACCGACATAAAAGATGGAGCACCCTGTAGTACTTAATACAAAAGTATGAACTAATTGTATGTAAATCGAAAGCTTTCATCTTAATATGGGCATACATTCATACACGTCATACAAATAGTAAAAAAGATATCTTTCTATTAATATATCAATGCACAAAGCAAAGCAAAATCTTGGCATTACATTCCTTTAGTGGAATTTGGCCTTTCTGTTTCAACAGACTTCGCAGCCGATTCTTAGTGTACAGAATCATTGCATGCGTAGTACTATGGATCCTACTGACACTAAGAATCCTTCCAGGCCGGGGCTCGAACATACGGCAACTGGCTTGTACGACCAGCGTCCTATGCATTGAACCGCCAACCCGGGACAATATCAATATCAATGCACAAACATATGCCAACAAAATATCAACTAATTTGTCAATATAAAATAAAACTAAATTCAACATTTATTGGTTTATTTGTTTAGAGCCGGGGAAAGCCCGCTGGAGCTAAGATTCTTTAAACCTCTTTCTCCAACAGACATTGAACATTCTCATCTTTTGTATCAACAGATTTCATATATCCAACAGATACATACCTTGCTTATAAATGCAATTATCGCTAACATTCATCTTAATAAAGCATAAAAACTATAGCTTTGTGCCTGCCTCTGAGATCGTAAATAGAACTAGAACTAGCTAGAGGTAGTATTCAGAAAACGGTTTTTTTCAGTAGTACGCCACAAGTGAACATCAACAACATCGAAGCAGCGACACATTTAAACAGGTAAGAAATTGAAAACTTCTTCGGAAATGTCGATGAATATAAAAACAATAGCGAAAACCGTTACCACTTAAGAATCTTTATTATTTACATATGTATGTCCATGTAACTTTAAAAATATATAAAATCAAATTGATAGTTTTATATTTTGTTCCGCATTAAATTAGAGAAACTGTAATCTTGTTGGTTGGATCATCGAGAATTCCAGATCATCCTTTTATTTTTTTGAAACACCCGTTCAACTTCCTATTTCTTACGATTTGTTTTCAGCATTCGTGCTTGCTGTTGTGGGCTCAATATTGACATTATTTTTATTCCGACTCTCTGTCCCATAAGTTACTAGATCACTACCAGAACCCTGTAATCCTGACCTAGCCCCTAAATTGAATGCCAACTTATTCGGGTCCTCTAGATTTGTATGTGCATTCACTCCTGTAGTACTTCCGCTCAGATCAGTCGAGCCACGTTGCACATCAATAGATATAGAAGAATCATAATTCGATGCACCATTAACTGCATCCGCTTGTCTACCACTAAATTGATTCCTCCTTCCACCAAAGGTACTTCCTCCGATTGAGCTTGGATATGCATACTCAGGGTTACTTCCAAAATAATTCGACCTGTACAAATTGTTGTTGGGTAATCCTTGCCTTGCTGGGTTTTTAATTCCAGTTCCATGTGAAACACCTCCCGCAAAAAATCCTCTTGAACCGAACGATTCACGTTGGAAAGTATTAGGAATGAAGGTACCAGAACTCGGTGTTCCGTCTAAAAGTCTTGTTCTTGGCTGCACTGAACCTAATTGATTTCCCCTTTCATTTAAAAAACCACCACTGGCCGGATTTGCTTCAGCTAAAGAGCTAGGATTCGGATGTACAGATTCGTGTTGTAAATCATTGGATCTATTCAAATCCTTGCTTGTTGTTCCTAACTCTGTGTCCCCGGGCTGCAAAGTTGCATTGTCAGTAGTAACAGTGGTACCATCGTGTGGAACGCTATTCGGAACATTTTGTCTTGGTTCACTTGGATGCGATAAATTCTCATTTGTACCATTGATATTCTCTTGGTTACTACTGTCAGTAGGATTCTCTCCAGGTACTGGAGCGCTGTTTTTATTAGTAGGAAAATCACCTCGAGGTCTTATATTGTTTAATGAACTTGGATTTATGTTGTATGGAGATCCAGCGAAACCATTGACAGGATTACCAGAAGATGTTTGAAAAGGTGCTACTCCTGAAGGTACAAAACCATTGGAACCAGAATGACCATTTCTGATCGATGTAAATCCATTCCCACCTCCAGAAACTAAATAGTCATCTGGCCTCCTACCTGCATAAGGAAATGTACTGAAGCCATGAGAATTGCCAATGCCCGGCGTTTGATATACACCTCGTTGGAAGCCAGTAGCCCCAACACTCGTTTTTGGATTAACTTCGCCTTCCGATCCTTGAACGGCCGTACTCTGAACGTCAGTTGAATCAACAGCACGTATATCACCATCAACTTTTGACACATGTCGCTCATCTGAAATATTTTTTTGAAAACCAGTAGGTAACCCACCCAAAGCAGGATTAATACTACCATATGGACCAATTCCATAATGAGTACCGAAACCATTTCCAAACCTTCCACCGAACCTTCCACCAGAACCTGCCAGGTAATGTTGATCATATACTTGATTCGGATACCAATATTGCCCATTGGCATAACCACGAGGATACAAAGATGCGTGATACGGAGAGTCTCCTTCATTTCTCCTGAAAGCCTGAAATGCTCCGGTATCTGTTCTATCGCTATGTATCACACCTCGTGATCCACCGTTGGCCGCTGTAATTGAAGAGAAAAGACGTGTATTATGGACTACTTGAAATATATCAAAATTCATGAATTATGTGTTAAGTCTAGTCTAAAAATACGTAAAAAATACGTAAATACGTTAAGTCTAGCGTAAAAATACGTAAAAATCTACACGATTTTTTCTATACATAAAGAAACCTTTTAAATTTCATTGAATCAACTGTAACAAAAGGTATTTACCATATATTACAGAATACACTCGCGATTTAAAACTTACATGGCTTAAAAATGAAAAAAGGCGAGTGGGTAATGCCAAAGATATAACTGGATGACGTGAGTACGAATAAAACTAACATTTCGACTTTCGAATATCACATTTTGTTTCACTCAAAAAAATATCACTTAGTATTCAAATGCCAAAACATATAAATATTTTCCATAATACTTTACACGTAATAAATACTACTTTGTTCATAGATAATAATCATATGTTTCATAAAATAAAAATCATTGTTGGCAACACGTATGTTTTATGTGAATTTCACTTACCTACCATTGGAATTTTACATGCATTCTATTTGAAGCCGATATATCTTTTATCGGAATCTCATTTATCTTCTATGTGTCGATTTAATAGTAAACAAATGATTTTATCGTTCTAATTGACTAAAGGAAAACTATTTAACATTCCATTCAATGAACAATATTTCTCAAAGAGCTCATTGTTCTTATAGTAATTGTTATAATCACTCTATAAATGATTATGATGAAACATTAAAACAAAACAGTTCATTGCCTCCCATATACTTGAAAAAATCGCCGTAATTCCACCCATTTTTTGTAGGTTTTAAGTTGTTTGACCGTTATCGTGAATAACTAGACAATATTTAGCATTCTAAAAAATAGTCTAATAATTTGTATTATGTTATTCGATTACAAGTATTAATTTACCTTCAAGAACTCAAGTAAACAGTTTTCCTTATTACGCCATTGTTATTTTGAAAATTTTTTTCACAGCTTACAGTCACAGCTTAAAAGTTATCGACCTTCCATTTGAAAGTTACAGCTGCAGACTTAAAAGTTATCGACCTTCCGTTTGGAAATTATAAATGAACATTTGAATTCTATATGATGCATATGAATATTATGTGGTAGGCTGTTTTAGATATTTATGTAGTTTTTCAAATGAAACTAATGTGAGGGTTTGGGTCAGTGTAGAGTCTAAATGGGCGGCCAATACGTTTTCTGGTGAAAACAAAACGATATGCAAAAGCGATTCACACGTAGCATCAGGCGACTATCACCTGCATGGAACGATTACGAGACAACAATATTAATTGTAAGCAATTCATATGAAAGAACACTACGTCAAGTTCACGGAACATTTTCACGTCGGGTACGTGAGCAACATTCGGATAAAAAATATAATAAATTAATCTTAACGTCGACCGAAATTGATTGATCGTCTGAGTCGTGTTTAATGCATGCGTTTCCTGATGATAACAAACAAATCTCATTTGCATTTGAGGTTGTAAATGAGCTGTCCGAAAGCCTAATTCGTTCTGGCAACTAGATTATGTTTTGTCGATCACTACGACCAATTACCTAATGAAATTATCGTAGTTTTAAGCACTTTATTAGTTAAAATTAGAAAAAGCCCTCCGCATATTGGAGCTTAATCAGTGTGCCTTATAAATTATATTATTGAATAAAAAACTAGACTATTTTTGTCCTTTTGTTTTCAGATTTGAAAATTCGTTTTCGTTAAATTAAAGTGAACTGCACTCATGATCTACCATTGTATTCAATCTCGAACGCAAAAGCAGCCCAAAAGCGCCTCTAAAGGCAAATTTATACTTGGTGTGAACACTTTGCCAAATAACCGGTCCAACTTCTTACACACATTGGGTTCTTGTACTTGGATGTCAGTGATCTCGTGATTGTCATCATCAATTTCATTGATTTTCAAGCAATGTAATTTTCGGATGCCTTTTTTAACAATTAAATCAACGGAGGTTTTGCTGTTTTTTTAAGTGTGGATAAATAATATATCGAATCAATACAGCAATGTAGTGATGCACAGTTCTTGTGGATTTGCATCTTATAAAATGCACATAAATGGAGCGTCGAATTTGAACATTTTATACAGAATTGATACATATAAATCCATACCGAGGCTCTTGCTAGCCGAGTGCAAATTTCACTCGGAGCGTGTAAAACTCTGTGCTAATGGAATATTGCGCAATTTGAAAATTAAGTAGTTGTGAATTGTATCGTTTATAGAAATATGTCACCTGTAAAATTGATATGTTTTCTCTGTGAGGGAATGGAGATGTTATTTAAATTACAAAGACGGATTCATATCAGATTTGCTCGAGAAATGTTTTCTATTAGTATATTGTTCTTTTCGAACGAAGTACTTCACTAACACCATAAATCACTTTCACGCAATAATTAGTCAAATAACTTTACTGCATAACTATACATTTAGAATAGTTCGCACATTACTCTTTCACTTGATTCATTCATTCTGATATAATTCTGATATATAAAAAAAATCGTATAAATTTACGTCTTTTGAGAATGACGTATTCGAGAGTCAAAAACGACTCATTATCACAGTTTATTTAACACATAGTTAATGCAATCTGACATATGCTAGGTGCGGAAACATGTAAGTTAATATACCTTTTTGGAAGGCTGGATATATTCGTGAAATTTAGTCATTTTAAGAATTGGTAAACAATTCTGATAAAAATTTGGTCTAGTACCAAAATCAGAAACAGCTTCGATATAATTTTTTATGATCTGCTGACCGGGCAGCACCACTTGTAATATTTTTAATTTTCTCAATTTCTAATCGATTTGATGATTATTAACAATCTGTAGCATACATAGCTGTTATTCACATTACGAATCACGAAGCATAAGGAACGAAATTCTAAAGTCGATTCTTCTTTCTGTAGGTTATTACTTGTTTTGTTTTTTTAATAGTCCTCTCATTCACTCTAGATAATTTACAGTCGCACCTGTACTAAACTGAGACTGTAGACCGCTACCTCTCGATTGATAGTTGGTGGATGCATGCAGTATTCCTTCTTCATTGCTGCTTGCCAATCCATTGCGTCTATCCTGAAGAAAATTGTGTTCCGTAGCATATCCTCGAGTGTGAAAACCAAAGTTATGCGGTAAACGATAATTTGTAGAATTAACAGCACATCCGTGTAAAATCAGCATACAACACTATGCATCGAATTAGTTAATATTTGATTAAAATAGTGGAACATTCCTTTCTTTCCTTACCGCGAATATGCAATTCGATAGCACTTTCATTGTTCACTTCACTTACACTATTTTATTCTTAGTTTCTCTGTAGTACACAATCCTAATATGAATGAGCGTTCAAACGTATCGAAGCTGTCTTATATATCAGTAAGATCGTGTGCCATTTTGGGTTTCCCGTAAGTTTCGCTATGATCACAAACATAAATCTTCGTTGAATATAGTAGATCTAATAACACCGAACCCTGGCGAACCGAGTTGTCCTTACAACTACGTCAAGCTCATCGTGCACAACCCCACCCACCGTGAATCTTCTGTTTAGTAGATGCTGCGGTTCACCTAATTGATAAACGTTTACCAATAACCTACTGGCCAAATCAATAGCGAACTACTAAGACTAAAATCGGTTGAGAACTAATAACAGTTTCCTGCATCACCTCCGTGAACTATGTTAACGTCGCAAATTACCGTTGCACGACAGTATTATCAACTGGTAAGCAATTGATTATAGCCTATAGCTCCACCCTAAATAATTCAGTCAAGTGGACTGATGAATTATCGGATTAAAATGTTTCCTTGGATGAAGAAGGGGTACAGTAAATAACGGCGATGATTACTTTATTATGATGCCTTAAGATGGTTATAGTAGTTCCGGTAGGAAAGTGGCGCGTGTGATTCGTCATTTGCGAAAATCTAGAATAAAGCAGCGAAAATGAAAAGAAAAACAACAACAATCGCTTCTTAATCCACATATTGGTGTGATAATGCCTTTATTTCGTCATTCAAATAGTCGAATTATAGCATTTCCTTCATTTGGAATTGCGCCACTTTTCGGTAACATTCCTGGTACCGAAAGTATCAGCAAATATATATTTAAGCAGGATGATTGACTCCTTTACTTCCTTCAAACGGGCTTGTCGAAATCATTTAGAAAATTGTGTGCATTGAAAATAGTGCAGTTTGTCGGTTGTGTCACATATTCGATTATATCTACTGATTCGTAAGTGCCCACCACACCATTTGACCTGAAACCACGCTGTACCTTTCGAACGAGTCTAAGATTACTTTTCTTTACGTTACGGAGTCTAAGATTGCCGCAATTGGTTAAGCCATCAAAGCCATTTACGATTCTGTTTTGTGCAAATTGTCGATAAAATTGCAGGGAATCACTCCGCATGTTAGGTCTATTGTGGTCACGTCTTACCTGTCAGTTGCTGCTTGCTCTTGTTCGTGGTCAAGGATTGCTGAGTCGAATGTTGGTGGATTTTCGTACTGAGACTGACGTAGCTGTCAAGTATGAAATTTTTCGTATCCAAATCCCACAGTTTTCAACAGACTTCGCAGCCGATTCATATACAGCAAAAAAAAGAATTGTAACAATCTCAATGTGTTTATCAATCGATGCGAAAAAAATCAGACGTACTGAACATCAAATGCAATAATTTTCTGTTTTCAAGAAATATTGCAGATAAATTACACGGTATTACATTGGAACAACGTATTGAGTAGATTATATCAGCTTGACTGAATATTGTATACGATTCCGATAGGAAATTATGCATCTTTTCGTGTAATATTAGAACAACACAAACACATTTTTGATATTACATTAAAATTGCTGCACATCACTACTCACTACTGATGTGCAACGCTTGCGATATAATATCACAACAATCTTGGCGTCGTTAGGTTGTAATATTACACCAAAAGGTGCATAATTTCATATCAGAATCACATACAATTTTCAGTTAGGGTGATGTAATGTACTCAATACTTTGTTTCCATGTAATAACGTGTGATTTATCTGCAATATTTCTTGAAAACAGGAAATTATTGCATTTGATGTTCAGCACATCTATTTTTCTCACATCGATTGATAATCACATAGAGATTGTTACAATTTTGTTTGCTGTGTAGTGTACAGAATCATTGCATGGCATACTACCATCCTACTAACATTAAGATTTCTTCGGAGTCGGGGCTCGAACATATGACTACTGGCTTGTGTCTTACATGTCAGTGCCCTGGGCATTGAATCGCCAACCCGGAAATTATTGTTGTTATTCATTATTTTTAAATAAAATGCGTACTAAAAATGAACTGGTTTTTTTAAATCGATTTATAGTAGTTTCTTGATTTTTCTATAAAATGTACTTTTTTCTTTAAAAAAATATACGAGCGATTGTCATGTTTGACATAGTCATGACGAACATTTCCGGTTCGGGAAATATAAACTTATAAGTAACGTAACCGACAACGTAAGGTCAATGATCAAGTTCAAATATGTTATTATAAATTCTTCAGTTCCGGGAATGTGACCCGAATCACTTCGATAGAACCCGAATAATCTATATTATTTTCCGGTCATAATTAGCTCTAATGCTGATAGTGAGCACAGAATTCATATACAAACTCATCTAGTCAGTCAATCATCAAATGATTAATGTAACTTTCTATCAATCTCCAAATGGCATGAATTAGACAGAAAAGAATCATTTTTCCTTCACGGACGGCTGAATAATTAAGAAGAAGTGGATTGATTTTTATTGTACACTGCAGTAAATGTTACTTATGATATGAAACGACAATAGGCAAGATTAAAATAATACTGTACGGTCGTGCACACTGTACATGTACGGGCGTTCGGTTTCGTCGAATTATTCTTCTGATTCTTCTGCATCTTCAGTATAATTGATTACTGATCAACTCTGCAGATACTCCCTCCACTTGAAGAATGTGACTTCCTCGTTTGCTCGATTCTGGAGGCCGCAGAACAATCCCAAACTAAACGCTTTCCTGGGCCAACGACTAACAGAAGGCCTTCCATCCCCTGGTGGGACAAAGAGTGCTCAGATGCTAAGCACGCGAAACAAAATGCTTTCAAAACGTTTTTAAAACGAGGAGGAGGAACTGCTCAGAATTTTGAAAAATTTATGGTTTTAGAAACCAAGTACAAAAGCATACTTCGAGTCAAAAAATGTAGTTACTAGAGACATTTTGTCGAAGGTTTTTCAAGAGAAACCTCAATGAGCACTTTTTGGAATACGGCCAGACGAATGAGGAATCGTAACGTGGGCAATGAGAGTAATGAATACTCGAACCGATGGATATTTGACTTTGCTCAGAAAGTTTGCCCAGATTCTGTTCCTACGCGGAGCATTATTCGAGAATCTCTTCCAACTAATGGTTTTATTAATAACCCCTTTTCAATTATGGAGTTTTCTATAGCACTCTTGTCTTGTAACAATAACGCTCCTGGGTTGGACAGAATTAAATTCAATTTGGTGAAGAATCTGCCCGACCTTGCAAAAAGACGTTTGTTGGAATTGTTCAACAAGTTTCTTGAGCAAAATATTGTCCCACCTGACTGGAGGCAAGTGAAAGTTATCGCCATTCAAAAGCCGGGGAAACCAGCTTCCAATCACAACTCATATAGACCCATTGCAATGTTGTCCTGCATCAGAAAATTGTTCGAAAAAATTATTCTACGACGTCTCGACACTTGGGTCGAGACGAACGGTTTGTTGTCAGATACTCAGTTTGGTTTCCGTAGAAATAAAGGGACAAATGATTGCCTTGCATTACTTTCGTCTGACATCCAAATTGCCTTCGCTCAAAAACAACAAATGGCATCTGTGTTTTTAGACATTAAAGGAGCATTTGATTCAGTTTCCATTGATGTTCTTTCTGACAAGCTCCACCAACATGGACTTCCACCGATTATAAATAATTATTTGTACAACCTTTTGTCAGAGAAGTGCATGTATTTTTCACATGCCGATTTCGCAACAATCAGAATTAGCTACATGGGTCTCCCGCAAGGCTCATGCCTCAGCCCGCTCCTGTATAATTTCTATGTAAACAACATTGACAGCTGTCTAGTAACCCCATGTACCCTGAGTCAATTGGCAGATGATGGCGTGGTTTCAGTTACTGGACCCAAAGCTATTGATCTGCAAAAACCATGGCAAGATACCCTAGATAACTTGTCTGTTTGGGCTGTTCATCTGGGTATCGAATTCTCTGCGGAGAAAACAGAGCTGGTCGTCTTTTCAAGAAAGCATGATCTTGCGCGGCTTCAGCTTCATATGATGGGAAGAATGATCCAACAGGTTTTGACTTTCAAATACCTCGGGGTGTGGTTTGATTCCAAATGCACGTGGGGAGGACACATTAGGTTTCTGATAACATAATGCCAACAAATTTTCTTCGAACAATAACAGGATCTTGGTGGGGTGCTCATCCGCAAGATCTAATAAAATTGTATCAGACAACGATACTTTTAGTGATAGAATATGGATGCGTTTGTTTCCATTCCGCTGCAAACTCTCATATTATCAAACTGGAGCGAATTCAGTATCGTTGTTTGCGAATTGCTTTAGGCTGCATGCATTCGACACATACAATGAGTCTTGAAGTTCTGGCGGGAGTTCTTCCATTGAAAGATCGATTTTGGGAGCTTTCATCACGCCTGCTAATAAGATGCTGAATCCCATGGTAATTAATAATTTCGAACGACTAGTCGAGCATCGATCTCAAACAAAATTCATGACAGTATATTTTAACCACATGTCGCAGGAAATCAACCCATCAAGATCCGTGTCAGCATCCTGAATGCCCCTAACTCAACTTTAATTTTCGATACATCCATGCAGCGCGAAGTGCGTGGAATCTTGGATCATCTACGCTCGACGGAAATCCCAAAAATATTTTCAAGTAAGTTCAGGCTTATTGACTCTGAGAAAATGTTTTACACGGACGGATCGCGAATTGAAGAAGCGACAGGGTTTGGTATGTTCAACAATAATGTTTCGGCTTCATTCAGGCTTCAAGAACCTGCATCTGTTTATATAGCAGAGTTAGCAGCAGTTCATTATAGTTTGAGTGTAATCGTTACATTATCTCCAAACCATTATTTCCTCTTCACAGATAGTCTGAGTGCAATTGAAGCCATTCGCTCAAACATGACTGGCAAGAACGAACCGTTTTTCTTGGGCAAAATAAAACAGTGCCTGAATGACATATTGAATAATAATTATCTAATCACTATAGTCTGGGTCCCGGCTCGTTGCTCCATTCCTGGCAATGAAAGAGCTGATATTTTAGCCAAATGTGGTGCTATTGAGGGTGAAATTTATGAGAGACCGATTGCTTTCAACGAATTATATAGCGCATCTCGCCAAAGAACAATTTCCAGCTGGTAAGCTTCTTGGGATAGAGATGATATGGGTCGGTGGATGCACTCAATTATTCCGAAAATATCGACAAATGCATGGTTCAGGAGACTGGATGTGAGTAGGGATTTCATTCGTGAGATGTCCAGACTCATGTCCAATCACTACACGTTAGACGTAGATCTCCTTCGAATTGGGCTCTCCGAGACTAATCATTGTGCTTGTGGAGAAGGTTATCGGGATATTGATCATGTCGTTTGGACATGCGTGAAGTCAGATCTCGACTAATAAATTCTTTGCGTACCCAAGGTAGACTATCCAATGTCCCAGTTCGAGACATTCTTGCTTGTCGTGACCTTTCATACATGAAACTTCTTTATCATTTCATAAAGAAAATTGGAGTTTCAATTTAATAATTGACCCTTTTGAGGGTTAGTTCTGACTCCTACTGAGTCCATTAGTTCATCCAATAGCAAAATTTTAATGAAAATGATGTGCTGATAAAAACAAACTCAAAATAGGTTACGAAATCAACAACAAAATGTATAAAAATTTCAGCTTATTTTATAATTTATAGCAGTTAATCAGTTGGTTCAAATAATGTTCTTAAGTAGATTCAATAATAAATAACGAAATACCTAATATAATATTTAAAATATAAGAAAAATATGTTTTATTAATTTCAAATCGTTGTGACTATATTAGTATTATATTAGGATAAGAATTCTATGTAAAAGTGATGCTACGGCGAAGAAAAACTTATGTAAATTGCCTTAAGAAATAAACGTATTTATGGGAAAAAAAACTCCTTTGAAACCTCGAATTTGCTCGAATATGTCGAAATAGTTTAGAAACTTGTGCGCATTGAAAACAGTGCAGTTTGTCGGTTGTGTCACTTATTCGTTTATATCTTCTGATTCGTAAGTACTTACCATGACACTTGACCCGAAACCACACTATACCTTTCATACGAGACAATGATTGTCTCAATCGGTTAAGCCATCAGAGCCAGGCGCTTTGTTGGTTACGCCACTTCTACGATTATTTTTACGGAATGCATTAATTAAGCTGGATCGGTGACCATTGCAAAAATTGTGCGGATGAGCAAAAATGTGTGGTTTGTCTATGGTAAACGCGTATGCACGGAATGCATAAGAACGCAATTTCGAGTTTTTTCCTCTGGGTGTATTTTTCCAACAGAAACATCTATTTTGTAAACTTTTAATTTATTTCACTTCACATTTTGTTTTCCGCTTAGTATTTGTAAAACTGAACATAGATTTGCGACTCTATGTCAAACCAACAAAAAATTGACAAATCGTATTTTGTTTTGTTTTTATTAACAAAGTCTTGGCATTACATTCCTGTTGTTCCTGTTTTGAGAAAACTGTCGATAGATTTGCAGGGGAATCACTACGCATGTCAGGTCTATTGAGGCCAGAGCTTAAAATTGTCACGCATTCTCAATGAAAGAATCCAAGCCTTATTTTCAATATTTCATTGTCTAGCGGACCTTACACGATCATTAAAAGTGTCATTACTAAAAACTAATACCATTTTAATGAACGTGTAAGGTGCAGTAATGACGAGTTCCCAATACAAATTTGAAATATCATTACTAATGATCATTAAAAATGACAATTATAATTCTCGTGTAAGGACCGCTTCTCATTCGTGAATGACAGACACCAGGACAAATGAAGAAAAGAGATAGTATAATTGCAAACGTAACTCTTTCCTCTATAGCGGCCCTTAAACGGTCATTAAAAGTGTCGTTACTAAAAAGTAATGTCATTTTTAATGTTCGTGTAAGGGCAGTAATGATGATTTCTCCATACAAATTACCATGCCATTACTTAGTAATCATTAAAAATGATGTAAATAATCCTCGTGTCACGGCCGCTTATGACATGATGAAACCAAACTAACGTCTGCAGCGAGCATCAGCAGAATTTCAATTCTCATTCTTTCATCGATGTTTTGAAAATCCGTGACGCTTGGCTATAAAGAGTAGCGTTGCCGGGTCATTTTTCCAAAAATCTGTATTCGACGCAAAAATTTATCTGTACCATATCGGTATCAAAATCTCTTCTATATAAGTACCAGGAAAATATCACCAATGCTCATTAAAGTGACAAAAAAAAAGGTCCCACGACAACCAAGTCTATTGCACCAAAAAACCAAAATCGGTATTTATCTATATGATCCGTGAATTATCGGTATTTTGGGAGTGCATATCTGTATTGCGGTATAGAGGTCTAAAATCTTTATAAATAGCGAGAAATCGGTATACCTGGTAACGTTGATAAAGAGTGACTAAAATATTACAAATCGAAGTAACCACTTTTGAAACCAAAACTATTACAGACTCGAGCACCAACAGGTAAAAGTCATTGTGAAACCTATTTCAGTCATTTTCGATTCTTAAAGCTTCGGTTGAATATCGGTACTAAATACTATGGGATTTTTACTGAGAACCGCGAATCACTGAGATGAATTGAAAAAAAGAACACAATTTTGAAACAGCAGACAGTCAAACCGCGCAAATGACAGCAGTCGTCGTTTGTACTTCGCCACGACTATAGCAGATGAAAAATGTCATAGGTCTCATGACATTTTCTCTCGTGAATGTCGCCGTTTGCTCTCATCGATAGCTGTTCTACTCTTTTCAATCTGAGAATGGCTAGCCACAATAAACAGTAGCTCCTTCAAAATTCAACAACTTTCGAGAGACAGTCGCCAACAAGGTTTAACTTTGAAATTCGTTATATGTCGATTCTCATGAGGTGTAGGGGGACATGCACAAGAAAGTCTTGCTTCCCAATACAAACGGTTTTTTGTGTATCCTTACGTGTTTTGTTTCTCTGCACTGCCGTTGGAAGGAAGCGGTTCAGTGAGAAAAGCAAAGTAAATGCTTTGTTTTCGATTAAACAATTAAATCCCGTTTAATATGAACCAGAATTGTAGAAGTAATAGGATCGCAGAACTTATTGTCTCTGCTGAAAGATTTCTTGCCTTTGCGTCATACTAGAAAGGCAAAAGCTGCGCTCCTGACACTTCGTGTATGAAATTTAAGTGAATAGTTGTAATATTTTTGAAACATCTGCATGAACAAGCTCTGTGATTGAATTTTTTCAAAACTGAAATTGAACCGATAGTCCCATTATGAAAATGTCATGACATTTTGAGCTCGTGACATTCTCAAAACCTGTGACCGAAATTGATCAAAGCAGCTACTATGTTATGTACGTACACTACCACAAAACGAACGCTGTAGCTTGGACTGCTGTGAAAGAGTGCGACAAAATTAACTGCTCTCAATATTGCTGTCGTGTATCGTGGCTCTCATGATTGCGGCAAGCTCTCGTGTCATTGCGTGTTGGCTACTGTTGAAAGTAGCAGCTGCGCGCGCGTATCGTTGGCAGTGACTGTCTTATGCTTGGCAACAGTATACAAAAATGTCGCACCCTTGCACTTGACCCATCGGTCCTCCAACATTTTGATGCCCTTTGAAAAAAAAAAGAATTATCACCGGTTTGGAAATAGATAATAGTCGCAGGGGACCAGGTCTGGAGAATACAGGGGATGGTGGGCCAATCCGTACCGCAAATCATTTAATTTTACCGTTGCTTTTATGCATGAATGCGCTGGTGCGTCTTTTGCCATAGCATGATGAAAACTAGAACGCGTCTGACACGATAAGTTGTTATTCAAACACTAGTGGATAGATGAAATTTTGTATTCGGCCATTTAGATGCTTGTTCTCAACAAAAACATACACGCAAACAGCATACAGAACAATTCCATGGCTAGTGCTACGATTCTATTGGCACAAAGAGTCCTTTTCGACCAGAGCTTGAATATATAACAGCTTGTTACTAAAACTGGCGCCCTTTTCATTCAATTGCGTACCTAAAACGATGATAGAATTATTAATCAAACACCATCAACGATCAAACCCTAATTGTCAGCAGAGTCTTAGTACTATAGTTGTGGAAAAACAATACAAAACATGTAAAATGATATCGTCTTAAAGCAACGAATAATAAAAATGCAGAATTGTGTATTTCTGAAAAAAATCAAAAACCGAAACATTCATAGAAATTTGATTCAATCATTATTCATATGCTCATTAGCAGTTCTTGTTCTTCATCAAACAGAACACGTTTTCTTTCAACTCCACAAATCATGTTTGCATCTACTGCTTCACGCTAAGTTGGTTCTGTACACCATCGCCGGAAATGCATTTGTCAGTATCTAACAGATTGTGCCTACACACTAACGATGGCTATGATCATTAACCATCATTCCAACAATTTGTTTCATTCAACAGGCTACTAGTAGAATAGAGAAGCAGTTCTTAATTCATACTTAATGATTACATACTTTATTCGCCAAAGGCAAAATACACATTCGGATGTTCTGTTAGTATTGTTCCGGTTCTATTTTATCGTAATACGTGGAAGGAATATTTACTTCAATGTTTACCAATCGTCAGAATACTTTTTTAATTTGGATATGTCAAGAAGTATATTTGAATAAGAATGCGACTCAGAAATCAATTTTGTTGAATAATTTATTTACAACTCTGGTACGACTCGTTCAGAAATGTCTTGCACAGTAAAAAAGAAGTAACTAAATACACTAACGGCTCACTTTCGTTCACTTCGCTTCCGCCGATCATACGGACGGTTTGATTTGGGCTTTGGTTGAGTATCTCTTCGTAGTGCCTCACTGGGCGACGGAGCACGACCTCCGTACGGCAGTAGGTCTATGTTTTGTATGTGAGCCCTCACCGATGCTCCTGGTGCTAGTCCCACATACCAATCGCCGACATTTTTGATAATCGTTGAGTCCTTGGAGAAGTCACGCCAGTCTTTTTTCCTGTCCTCCTCTAACTTTTTCCTATCATACGAGACCTCAGGATAGTTGGTGAAATCGTTGGAGTTGAATGTTCTGGGAGCGGATTCATCGTAACTGGGAATACCGGGTCCCGACGGGGCTGACGGACCGCTGGAGATACTGATGTCGAATGGTCCCGATAAAGGAGATTCCTCAGTTTGTTCGTAATCATACTTCGGTGGGATAAGCCCAATGATACTATCATCTTGAGGTCTTCCACCATAATCCGATTCTTCGTCTGGAAAACGTACTTTATTCTCACCAGAATCTGGTCGATCCGTACTCGATGGAATTTTGCTTGGAGACGTTGTTGGTCGTTTTCGATCGAAGTCGTCATCGAAAGATGGTCCTTTAGGTCTGCCGGTATCATACCCATCATGGTCAGATATCGATCCATCATAGCCACTACCCACGGGCCTTGAACTGTCGTATCCCGCCGATCCAGACGGACGAGTGTCATCGTAACCGGCAGCAGTCGGTCTAGAACCACCAGATCCCGGTCGTTCACTGGCAGTTGGAAATGAAGCTGGTCCTGATGGAACCGCATTGTGCGTAGGATTATTATTGTCAGTTACATCACTTTGTTCTACGTGACTAATGCCGAAGTTGGTAGCAGGTTGAGCAAGCAAATGACTTCCTGTTCCTGTAGTACTTTGAACCACCTTGTACCCAATTCCAGCTCCTGCGATATATTGAACTGTTCGTTGAATTCCTTTGTCATCCAAAAATGAGTACGAACCCCTTGTTACTCCATCTGGTCCAGTCGTTTCCGATCGTCTTTGATCTGGTCCTACCGATTGCAACCTGTAAAATATGTTTCGGTCATTTACAGAAATACAAAATCAATCCAACATATCCTACTTATATTGGCCAGACCCAGTCGGACCACTCTCGAAAGCGACTTTACCGCGAACCTGTTTATGAGTTTTGTAGAGTGGACTTTCGTATGCCAGAGTATTAGGAGCATCCGGTACAGGATTCGCGACTTCAAAACCTGTTCCAGAACCAGCTGAATAACGCACAGAATGCTGTTCCCCAACGTCATCAACGTAGGTATACAAGCCATTAACCCGTCCGTTGCTATCGGCACCTTCCCGACGCTGGTAGTTTCGAGTTTTGAATTGGAAATCATAGCTAGGATCATCGTATGGATCCGCCAAAGGATCCTCTGGAGTTCCTACCGGGCCTCGGGGGACCTGTGACAGATTTTGCTTCCTGTGAATCTTTGGGCCACGGGCACGAAATCTAGAACGGAACAAAAAATAAATAAAACCTTTAATATCCATATTCTTACCCAAAAAAAACAGATTTCAAACGAAAATGAAATGCGGAACGTCATCCTCTAGGGACCGGATGGGAAAATCTATTCCAAGTTCTAAAACAGCGCCACCCTAGGGATAAGGAGAAACCACATTTCAAATGCAACCCGAGAAACTTTCGAAAATGAAAGTTTCTAGTAAAATCAAATCAAACCGTCAAATCTTAGTTAATATCTCGTGAAAATCTATTGTATATTACAACAAGTATATTAAGGACAGATTTTCTTGTAAACGGGGAGTGTAGATTACAAAAAACCATGGGTTGCCTAATTTTCAATTTTTATTTAGTTATTACTCTTTATTAGAGACTGAAAAATGTGTACATTTAATTTAAAAAAGTCGAGTTGTTCCTGAGATATGGTTGCTCAAAGTGAGACAAACTGTTGAAATGGTGAGAACAATAGCTTAAGAACCGATTAAAAAAAATAAATAGAATTTAAGCGTAAGTGAAAATTATGAAACAAAAATTTATTCCACTTTTTTCAAACAAATTTTGCAAACTTTGTTGTAGTTTATGTGAAAATCATTAAAAACAAAAACAGCAAAATAGTTTGCTGTAACTAATTTAGTAACACATTGTTTGCTTTAAATGTAGTAATAAGCAATGAATGCTAAAGCGCTCATTGATTACAGCGTAATTACTGAATTTTTAATTAAATGCTGTGATTAATTTCTGCAATGGAAATGTTCAGCAAAGAAGATACTTGTTTACTGATTTTTCAGTGAAATTTTTACAGTTGTTTTTTGCTGAAGTGTCAGCTAACAATTTTTTGTTAAAACTCGGTAGCAATAAATTGAAGTGTAGATTTGAAGAAAAAGTAAGTAAAAGCAATTTGAAGTGTCAAAGCAATGAAACACATCAAATGCATCAATGGAAAACGTTCATTAGTGGAAACAACTTAGATCAATTGGAATCATGAGTGAAGAGAAAAAAAGCAAGAGAGAATCGAGCAGTTATCACGCCTCATAAGAAAACCGTAGTAACTCGTAGTAAGCTAGGACAGGACCAGACAACTGGCTTCTTTTTCCAGAAAAATATTTCTCTTCTTATTCCGGTTGCTCCCTGCTGTAAATAATAAATGCCTCGCGATCACTGTTGCCAGTAGAGATAATTATTCATTCTGAAAACTTTCTCCCCTTATAACATGCAATTATTTATCATTTGAAAACATTTAGACAAATGTTATATCGGTCAAAAATATAGCTCTGGATTAATTTTGATCAGGTGTTTGTTTTGAAGAAAACGTTTAGTTGAAACAGCTGAATAAAATTTTTCTAAAACACTCAATTTTGGGTAATTAATTCTTGCAGCTTTATTAACTAAAGTATTCAACATATTCTATTTGAGAAAAATAATAACATACAGAAGTATCCAAAGATTCGGTGCTATTTTCAACCAACATAATCAATATTCTCGTCCATATCACACTTCGTGATTTCAGGCTTTCTCTTTGTATCATCCAGTGATTGTTAAATGTACTCGTATACTTTCCGCATTGACAGGACTTAAAAACAAATTGAACTTAAATCCTATTGAAATTAATAATTTTGAAAAGATGACCTGAAGAATAAAATATCCAATATCAAGCATTGTTACCAACGATACTGACAACACTTTTTCTACCACCCTGCGGTAATATTGATTTCAACAACTTGTACTTGCTTATGTCAATTTCAACCAATCACGAGCTGGTCCGAAATTGGTCCTAAAAGTGGATTAACAATTGTCAGTTCCTGTCCTAGGTAGTAAGTAATATGTATGAGGGAATAATAATACCGAGCGTATAGTAACAGATCGGCTGAAAAGTTCGTATCGTTTCTATGAGAGGGCGCCACTAGAATTAAATCCATACCATTTTCAGTTAGTACCAACCTTCAAAAGATACGTGTATAAATTTGACAGCTGTCTGATTATTAGTTTGTGAGATATTACATTTTGAGTGAAGCTACTTTTGTTATTGTGAAAAAAAATGGAAAAAAAGGAATTTCGTGTGTTGATGAAACACTACTTTTTGATGAAAAAAAGTGCCGCCGATACCAAAAAATGGCTTGATGAGTGTTATCCAGACTCTGCACCGGGCGAAGCAACAATTCGTAAGTGGTTTGCAAAATTTCGTACTGGTCATATGAGCACCGAAGACGATGAACGCAGTGGACGTCCAAAAGAGGCTGTTACCGATGAAAACGTGAAAAAAATCCACAAAATGAATTTCAATCAAAGGAAAGTGTTGGACATATTATTCACGAATATTTGGATATGAGAAAGCTTTGTGCAAAATGGGTGCCGCGTGAGCTCACAATCGATCAAAAACAACAACGAATTGAAACCATCAACAGTGACTTTTATATAGCGTTATTAGAGCGTTTGAAGGACGCAGAGATGTCTATCTCCTCTGTGTGACGAAGAGCAAGCAAAATTTCTCCCCTCGCACTGACAACTTCAACGAGAGCTCTTCTCTTTCACATTTATACACCACTGTTGTATAGAGTGTGCACACATCATGAGTGCGTTTGTTTATTTCCTTTTACCTCTTCCACTGAATCGCACCAAAGTGCTAGAGCATTAGCTAATAAATTCTCCGAGGTGGATGCAGATACTTTCACAGAGGTGTACACGCCGGTGAGCACTCTGCTGTATGGTTTTCGTAGATGAAGCGTGGACACGCAAAATCAGCAAAATAAAACAATTTATCGTAAAATTTTCGGTTTTCCTTTCAAATTTTTCATAGCAAGGCCAGATCTACTCTCTATTAATTGAAGTTCACAGAAGTGTTCGCTCGCCATCACGCGCCAGTGGTCACTTGGGTGTATTTAGACGAGAGCGCGTGTGAGCGATTCATGCGAAGAGAATGTGTTTCACTCGCGCCAGCTGCTTTAACCACAAGCACACACTCAAATGCTGTCTATTCGAAACTGAGAAGAAGTGCGCTTTCCTCTTTGTGCGGTGCTTCGTTTTTTGCATCCTCGGTTTGGCAAAAATCTGACTCTAGCGTGTATCACTCTGGTGAAATGCCATCTCTGGAAGGACGAATTTTTTTTAAAAAAACGGCCTCATTTGAAGAAGAAAAAAGTTTTGTTTCATCAAGACAATGCACCGTGTCACAAGTCGATGAAAACCATGCTGAAATTGAACGAATTGGGCTTCGAATTGCTCCCTCATCCACCGTATTCTCCAGAAAAAAGCTAGCATTTCAAGTATACACTAAATTTATAACTCGGCCAACCAACCCCGCACAAAACTCGGCCAACCTACCCCAATGGATGTTTCCGATAACAATCATAATTTACACTAACAGAAATCAAAGAACACTTAACACTATTTAAAAATCTTTCTGAACGTATTGAACATAAATAAGAATTCTTAAAGAAAAATTTAGAACATCTTGAAATTTTAATAAGTTACATTTGCTACTTGGGCTTGATAAAGCAAAGATTCCCTGAAATACTTGAACACAATTTCTGGCGAGCCTATTTTATGTATCTCTTTTTTCGGAATTCAACCTTTCAACTGTTTTCGAGTAAGGAATTGCTTAAGATCTGGAACCACGCAAACCTGAATTTGGCTGTTCTGAATACCCTTGTCCTCCTTTGTACACGGAACCACCCGCGATCCCATTTCAACCAGAATATTAGTTGATTTTCTGAATTCGATTGGTTAAAATTTGGTACAACTAATTGATTGTTGTTTTAACTAAACTGTCATTTTTGTTTTTCGATTAGCAGAAACGATGGTTGAAACAACTAATTTAACTGTTTGAAAAAAAAATGCTGTCAATTAGTGAGGACACATACCTTTCAATTTCAACAAATATTTTAGTTGAAATAACTGGTGTTGTTATTGAAACAAAATTCTGTTAGTTGAAAAATAAATCGGTTTTATTTGTTTTAGACATTGCAAATAGTTGAATCAATTCGAATAATGTTAATGATTTGCGAAAATTTCAGTCAATTTATATGAGCTTGTGTGCATCAACCGCTGGAAATTGAAATTTTGCAACGGCAATTCAAACGCGCCATTCAATCGCAGTGCGTTCTGTGTGTTTGAAACCCTTCGCTCCTGTTACTTTCATAAATTAAATTCATGTCAAAAAGCGTTTTATTGCTAATGCATGAACATCATCATCGGTATCAAACAGCTGGAAGTAAAACAGTCTGCTGGAAATAAATCAATGATCGAATTTGAAGCATAAAATTTTTGCGCATACCTGAAAGATTACGAGATGATCATTCATTAACATTTTCTAATTTTTCACCAAATCTTTTTCATCTTAAACAAGGTTAACTTTATCACAACACCGCTGTTAGATAAACACTTGTTATCATAAATTTCTCAAATCGAATGAACACAATTTCACCAAACGCTTTAACCATCGATGTTGTTTTCATTGACATTTTAAAGCGACGCGAACAGATTTCAACTAAAACAGTTGTTGATTTTGCATTGCAATTATTGTTTTGCTTTCAACTGTCTCCGGCATTTGACAGCATTCAAAACAACATATTTTTCAACTACTTGAATATATGCAAATCAAAAACCATATTGGTTGAATCAAAAATAAATTAGTTAAATCAACTATCGCAAAAATCAAAAACTGCGATATCGCAATTTTATGATCGAAGGGTTCTCCGTGTAGACCTTCAAAGACTGTTTCAAGTAGACCCCACCCTCTCTTATAACAGTCTACGTAGAATTTTTCTAGTCGGTTCGATAAAATTTGACTCCGTGTGCAAGTCTCATGATGAAGTTATTTGAAAGGAAACGGGGAGGATCTACGGACATTACTCCAACCGATTTCCATTTATTCCAAACCATGGCGACGGGCTTGTCAGAGTTGTGCTAATCGAATGTGAAGAAAATGATTTTCCTTCAATGATTCTCGCATAATAAATCAAGATACTTAGCAAAAAAATCAAAAAATTAATTCCAACACCTGATAAAGCATTCGAACTAAATTTTTACGATCATATAATTCAAATAACTGGAGTCAAGTTAAATCAAGTTAAATGGAGCTGCTAATTCACGTGATGGTGGATATAATTCTCAAGGTAAGTCCCCATGCTTATGAGCTAGTTTGCCACTCTAGCAGAAAGGTAGACCATCTAAAATAGAAAAACCGAACAATTTGTTTTCATTAAACTGTATACGAATCGTATTCCCACATAACATTAGTTTGGGAAAATCGGCAGACATTGTTCTGTGCACTTGAAAACGACGCAATTGTCATCAATCATTCGTTCAACCTTGGTCCGGAACTCTGGAGCTAAAGTTCCATATTACGTTATGAAGGATCTACTTGGGGGCACTGTTGCACTTTGCATTGAAATGAGCCAGTTGATCACGAACTTACCCACGTGGTCCAGCAGTGTACACTGTTTCTTCGACCCGACCCGTATCCGGTTGACGGCTCCCATAGCGACCTCTCACTACAGTTTTTGGATTACCGCTGGCGGTGTGGTAATGACCTCCAACATCAGAATTCTTCAAACTACAACATACAATTAAATAATGATTTATCTGTCGGGACACCATCTGAATTTTGTCCCTC
Organism: Malaya genurostris; assembly: GCF_030247185.1. Taxonomy (NCBI): domain Eukaryota; kingdom Metazoa; phylum Arthropoda; class Insecta; order Diptera; family Culicidae; genus Malaya; species Malaya genurostris. The sequence continues at coordinate 249,364,988 of NC_080572.1, read as the reverse complement.
GATTACCCAAAGCTGAATGATCCATCCGAGTTTATATGGTTGAAATCCGATTGATCGGAATGCACTGACATTAAACACACAAACACTACACTAATTGTTAAAAGCAGCTTCATCGTTTCTGAAAGTCCTTTTCAAACACTGAAATCATACAAACAGTCCATTTATATCAATGTTTTACATCTCATCCAGAGTTCTGAAATTGACAGAACAACTGTTCCACAAGAACCTATCTGTCGTAACGCACACCCGCACTTTTCTACCGGTCGAATTTCAATTCAAAACTGAACCGTACCCGCGCCAAATTACTTCTTTATATACATTTTCCCACTGATGCTAATTTCCTTGCTCGTGTTTTCCTAGCACCTCTCAAAATGTTCTATCACTGTGAGCCACCCAAAGTGTCTATACTAATGTAAGCTCTACTAGTAGTAGACCTGAGTCAGTCCGGGGCTATTATATTTTTGAAGATTTTAGATTACAGCAACGCGCTCCGAGTCGCAGTAGTTGGGCATGGGGTGGGGTATAGACGGAAATGGCTCGCGAGATTCTATGCTACTGTGCCATCTTATAGAGCTTATGACGCGTTTTATGTGTTACCCCTTCAGCAACTACCGGCCGCGGCGGTGGAAAACAGCCCCAACGAGCTTGCCCACAGGTTGAACCTAGCACAATGGAAGGAGGTGAAAATACCCTGCATGGTAATTTTGTGTAGTTTAAGCATGGAAATCGTGCTCAAAATCTGTAAAATAGTTGCCGGCAGCAGGCGTAGTAAAATTTAGCTAAGTGCGTTTGCTGAGTAATTATAAACAATAATTTGAAATAGGTGTGAAACACGTTAGGAGTATAAAATATATACTTAGAACAAATCGAGATTACACACAGTTACGTAGACAAAAGCATGACAAACACACTAATAAAAGTCCGTTTCAATCCAGATAATTGTGTGATGGCCTAAATCGACAATGTAAAGTATAATGCACTGATTTTTAAAAACATTTGATTCAATGCAATCAGCGCCTTATACTTAACACCATCGAGCCGGACCATAGAAGTGAATTCGTTTAGAATTCAAATCGATTTTTTTTTTCTTTCAGTCATCAACTAGAAGGACTTGCAAATTAGAGCTTTTCATCGATTATCAATCGTAATTAGGTGCGGATTTTATAGATCTTCCACATTTTTTTGACAATTACTCAACGATGGCTTTATATCTGACCACACTTAAGAAACTCATAATTATAGGACCGAAACTTAGACAGATCTAACAGCAAAATCAACAGCTATTAACAATGATTAAGTAGAAGAACAGTCCAACAAAATATAAGGAAACAAAACCTGGAAAGAACCTGGAAAAATTCGTCCAGATTTGTGACTCAAATTTGCATTCGTATGCATTTCGTGAATACGCGCTTTCATTTTACCAACATAAACTATTATTTTGGTTTGAATCTGAGTTTGAAGAAATTGGTCTCTAAGAAATCAAAGTGAGTCTTATTTTGGACCTTTTGAAACCAGGTAAAGTGAATTTGCAGTCTATGCGCCTGGAGGACTTTTCGGCCAAGGTTTGTAAAAACTGGTAGAACTATCTCCGAAAAAAACTACGTGTAAATTTTTGCATTTTATGACTTAAACGAACTGATTTGAATGGCATGGCATAACCCGGCTCGATTTTTTCGGTATCAATTTTCTCGAAGAGAGCTGTACCGATTTTAACAAACTTGGGCACTTTCGAAAGCTACTTGAACTAGTTCGAAGACCGAATGGTTGTGACTTCTGATTCCGAAGATATAATTGTATAAGTGACGTAACCGACAAAACGTGTTGTTTTCTTCGCACTCAATTTTCCCGAAGGTGTCTGAACTGATTTCAACAAACTTAGGCTCGTTTGAAAACTACACTCTTAGAAAAAATGAAATTTACGCTTGACGTAAATTCAAGTATGCCGTAATTTCTTCGGTGATGACACAATATTACATCTACTAACATGTAAACATATATTTTGCGTCCGTATCGATGTGAGTTTCAGCTAAAACAACTATGAAGTTAATGATATGACTTATTTTTAAATGCTTTGTATTGTGAATGTAAGTAAATCGCGACGCTCCTTTTATGTGCATCTATAAAGATGTAACATTTTTTAAGTGTGTACTATTGGTTCGTTGAACAAGTTCGAAGTTAGGCCATTGAACAAGCTCAGAAATCACGGTTCGGGAGATATGGTAGTATAAGTGTCGTAACCAACAAAACGCGCTGTTTTTTCACCGCTCGATTTTCTCAGAGATGACTGATCCGATTTTAGCAAACTTAGGCTCGATTGAAAGCTACTATTAAGGTGAAATTCAGTAGAATGCGCGCGTTACGTTGATTTCACCAATCATCCAAAAACTGCATCGACTTTCGAAAACAAAAAAACACTTAACTTTTCGTTATGGCATTTACAACAAGCTTTGCCGTAATTGGTTTTCGAAAACTATGATTGGTTCTGTTCCCTTATACGAGGATTCTTTAAAAATTGAAAAACAGTATTTGAAACGATTTTTCCGAAAAAATCTGATTTTGAGACCTCAAACTATAAAATTTTAGAAAAAATCGCCGAAAGATTTTAATATGATTCAAAACGAATTTCGTAGATTGTATTGTTTTTGCGGAAATGTCAAAAAATTTTATTTCGTGGGTATAAGTTGTTGAAGGGCAGTAGTATTGTTGAAGCAAAGTAGCTTTCAAACGAGCCTAACATAGGCTTGGTAAAATTGGTTAAGACATATCCGAGAAAATTGAGCAAAGAGAAAAATCTCTGATAAGTGCACACACAGACAGTTTCGGATCTCATTGAGCTAAGTCAAATGGTACTTACCACTATGGTTTTCCGGGGCTCCGATGAGAAGTCGGTTTTATCAGGGAATTCTTTCTATTCTTTCTTCAGCGAAAGACGAAACGCATATACAATTTACACGCTGATTCATCACCTATGTTACTTTGTCACCCACATTGAGCCAGCTTAGTTCGGCTCGTTTTAAAACTACTATTGGCTAAACAGGATTGAAGTTCAAATGGCTGTCACTTACGGTCCCGGTGATATAATGGTATAAGTGACGTAAACGTCGAAACTCATTACCGTTCAATTTTCTCGGATATGTATTGACTGATATCAACAATTTCAGGCTCGTTCGAGACTAAAATTGGGCTGTGGGTCGATTTTGATGATCATATGGCTGATACGTCATGTTTTAGAGATATAATCGTACAAGTAACTAAATAATTTTTTTTCCTATCCGCATAATTATTTCAGACCTACGCTTGGGTAAGTCAAGTCAAGCTAAACAGCATTAATCAGCAGCATAAAACATGTAGTAGGATTATTACTTTTATTATTATTATTATTATTATTATTGACATCACTACACCACCGGCACGGTATTACTGCAGTACTGGATGTGAAAATTTCATATTTAAAAAAATTGAATTCATTGACATTCGTTTATTCTTTCGGTCGTACTGATCATAAAATAGCTATAATTTTTATCAACCGCAGCACCGTTTTTTACCAATATTACACACTAGTAGCAGACATCCGTAACCGTTTCGATTTCTTCATAGCATGTACGAAATAGAACAAGGCACGCATCGTTTGTTTTGTGTTTGCTTCTTCTTTCGGTGTGGTACATATTGTCATTCTATATGGCGATTTAAAAACTTTGACACTCATAGCCCTGTAGCTGCGGAACCGGAAGTCGAATCCTGTACCACTTTCGGTGCTTCCGGAACATCAAAAGGGGGGACCAGTAGTACCGAATTATTCTTTTATGCCCACAAACTAACAAGCTCTGCAAACTAGAAGAATTTATCAGACAGTTTTATGGGATTTGTACCTGTTTTTGACCATCATTTGGAAAAAAATACTAACGAAATTGGTAATTTTCCACTTATCACGCTTTAGTTCCGGAACCGGAGGTCTGATCTAGATGAAATATTCTAAAAATTTTTAGGAAACTATAGGACCTTTCATTTAGTTTGTGAAAATCGGTTGAGCTGTTTCAGAGAAAAATTGAATGCATACTTTTACTCTAATTTTCAGATATTGCCTTGTAACTCCGGAACCGGAAGTCAGATCCAAATGAAATCCAAATGACCATAAGACCTCTTTTTTAATCTTAGTTTGTGACAATTGGTTCAGCCATCTCTGAATTAAGTGAGTGCACTTTTTTCCATTTCTTTTGTGCATATCATCCTTTATCTCCAGAACCGGAAATTGGATTGGGATGAAATTCAATAGCAGGCTATGGGACCATGAGACCTTTTTTTATGAAATTTGACATGAGAGCTTTCATTTGAATTTTAGTTTCAGTTAGGTTCAGCTATCTCCGAGAAAAGTGAGTGCATATTTTTGTTACATACATACACACACACTCACACGGACACACACACACAGACATTTGCTCAGTTCGTCGAGCTGAGTCGAAGATATATGACATTCGGCCCTCCGGCCCTCGGTTAAAAGTTGGTTTTCGTAGTGATTACATAGCCTTTCTATATAAGAAAGGCAGAAAATCATTGATCTGGTTGATTATAAACTTGATACTTCAAGCAAACGGAAAGCTTCTTGTAATTCAACTTTTACCTTCTAACAGAAGAGTCGAGTTAAAGCGTCTCATCAATGCAAATCGCTGGCGTTGCCTTTTTGCTAGGAAATATAAAAGTCAAGGCTTCATGCCATTTTTGTTTTTTGGTTTTATGAAGAGTTGAATGTAATTTCAAGAAGAAGAAGAAGAAAAAGATCATTTATCTCATGAAGATATGCGGATATCCAGTCCAACACTCATTAATCATATAGCCTATGCAAGATAGTTTGGTGCGAATTCATTCTATACGTTCCGATCACATGTTTGCATATTTCCTGTTCACTCAGTAATAGATGATATCCGCCGTCGAACTGAACCGGATCCAACTGTTTATTTCAACTCTTCTGCGAAAAGGTGCTTCTTACAACCGGATAAGCTGTCCAAAAAATCAACGAAAATTCACCAGTAAAGTGCTGTTGGTAGTAGCTCCGAGCAGCTAGCATGGAAACACAATTCAACGCTGAACCTGAGCCTCCCACGCCATTGAAAACTGAGACCTTAATCTGACTTTTCAATCTTCGCGCATCTTCAGCTCACTATGGCATAGATACTTAAACGTACATTACGGCAGTGTGTCGGTTCAGTAACCATTGCATGAACTTACTTTATCAAGAGCCGCCCGACAAAACAATTGGAAATTATGATGAAAACACCCTTGACTTGTTTCCCGAAAATGCTAACGAATTGAAAAAGATCATCTGCGGCACGTTAGCGTCGCCGGCGGTCAGGTCATCTCATATAATGCGAAAACTCATTCACTCATACCAGATGAACCTATAGATTTTGGTATGGCAGTGTGATAGCTGAACACCTTCCCTGCTGTGGGCATTATTCAGAACTATGGCTCCGGCTACAGGTGCTAAGTAACGTATGTGATCTAACCACGCTGCATGACCGCAGTGCGGTTGTTGGTTTATGATTGAATGTAAAGCTCAATTACAGGTGTAGACTACATCCGTTTTAAAGTACAGCTATCGCACACAATAAATCTTCAGCCATAATTCAGGTGGGTAGCCGTGCATCACACGGATAAAAAGATCTACAATGCAGCGGCATTCTCTGCCATGCACACTATATGAAGTTTGAAGATGACTTTCCCATATTTTGCTATTTCAGTATAAGATTTGCAGTAAAATTCCTTTTGGAAAATTTCGTGCCAACGATGGCATATTGGCATATTCAGAGCTGTCATGTTGTGGAAAACTATAAATAAATAGTAAATAGTTATTACTATGGGATTTTGGACAGCTTGAGAACATAAACCGCTAAGTTGACGTAAAGTTAATACTAATACATGGATCAATAAGTCCCGAGACTAAGGCAGAGATGGCGCTCGTAGTAAACCAGTAACCACGTCTTTCTAGAGTACTAACCTTTGATTGAAACGGGTCAAAATTTTAAGTCGATCCGACCAGAAACAGCTGAGTTATCGAGGTTGGAGTAAAGGCGTTTTGTAGTTTGTTTAAAAAAATGAAAAAAAAACGAGTTTCGTGTTTTGATAAAACATTGTTTTTTAATGGGTAAAAACACCGTGCAAACGAAACAATGGATTGAAAAATGTTATCCGGACTCTTGTCCATCAAAAGCAACGATTTGTCGGTAGTTCGCCGAGTTTAAACGTGGTTGTACCGACACAAATGACGCGGAACGCTCGGGTAGACCTGTGGAAGCCGTTACACCGGAAAATGTGAGTGAAGTGACAAAAATTATAATGAAAGATCGTAAAGTGAAGCTCCGTGAGATTGCTGAGATGACACAGATGTCATATGGAAGTGTATTTACTATCCTTCATGAAAAATTGAGCATGAAAAAGGTTTTTCCCAAGTGGGTGCCGCGATTGCTTTCGATGGAACAAAAACAGCACCGAGTCGATGAGTCAGAAAGCAGTTTATCGCTTTTTACTAGCAACAAACATGATTTTTTGCGTCGTTACGTGGCCATGGACGAAACATGGATACATCACTACACTCCAGAGTCAAAGCGGCAGTCATCTGAGTGGCACACAACTGGCGAAAGCCGTCCGAAGCGTCCGAAAACGCAGCAGTCAGTTAACAAAGTCATGGCGTCAGTTTTTTTGGATACGCATGGCGTGATTTTAATTGACTACCTCGAAAAAGGTAAATCGATCAACAGTGATTATTATATTGACTTACTGGTGCGTTTGAAAGAGGAAATCCCAAAAAACGACCGCACATGCAGAGAAAAAAATCCTTTTTCATCAAGACAATGCACCCTGCCACAAGTCGATGAAAACAATGGCGAAATTGAACGAATTGGGCATTGATCTGCTTTCCCACCCCCCATACTCACCAGATTTAGCCCCCAGTGACTACTGGCTCTTTGCTGATCTTAAAAAAATGCTCCAGGGAAAAAGATTTGGCTCAAATGAGGAGGTCATCGGTGAAACTGAAGCTTATTTTGAAGCGAAAGATAAATTTTTTTATAAACATGCTATTGAAAAATTGGAAAAACGTTGGAACCATTGTATCACCCTAAAAGGTGATTATGTTGATGAATAAAAATAAAATTTTGCAAAAAAAAAAGTTGTTTCCATTGTTAGTCTCGGGACTTATTGATCCATGTGTTACTAACAAAACACTTTTTAGTATCAAAGTGTCAAATCAACAAATAGCAAACAAAAAATATGAGAGTATATCGATGAAAGTTATCGGAATGTTTTTTGATAAATACTTTTTGTTTGGTTCCTAAAAAATATTATGAAAAATGTGGGTCGTTAGCTTATAATTCAAAATCAACAAGTCGTCATACGTTCCATGTTGTGCTTATCTGCAATTGTACTACTCGTACAACGATTGCCGGAATTGTTTTGATTGATCTGCAATTGTACTACTCGTACAGCGATAAACGGAGTTGTAAGTAATCATTTGCCTATTTGTGCGTACAGTGAACAGAGTCTGCGAAAATCGTTGCATTCGCCAGCAGGGATTGTTCAATACTGCGGTTATAGCGACGCAAAAACTCGAAGCGAATGCACCTATTTTCATTGCACCCTTAAGGTTAAGCTATCGACAACAGGTCTCACTCTAACTAATAGTTTTCGTTCATGAGATGACTACTGGAGCCGTTACCCTACTATAGCTTCACTACAGATCTAAATCAATCAGATAACATTAAGTTTCAGTCGCAACACTCTCAAAGTACATATACGATGACAGAGTTGTTATAATAATGAAAAATGTCTTCACAAAATAACTGAAGGGGAATAGTTTTATTTACTTAAAGCTATTGTTTCAAACCGAACAAAACCATGAACTTGAAACAGCTTAAAAAATTATTATCTAATGGATTCAATTCAATGTGACAAAATATAATTACAGGCCAGTTTAATTAAATTCTCCAAGCTGAGATCGTGTAGCATAGAATGATTTAATAATAACAACGTGTTTTACGTTCACCTAAATAAGTTTATTTGTATTTGATTCGTCACATTTGATAGATGCGGAAAAGATCAAGCCTCCAGATCACTGCTCTGAGAACTGTCTTCCGGTGATTCGAGATTGTTGTGTGAGACCGTGGGAGGTTCATGTAAATCGCCACATTTGGAGCGTTTTTGTTGATTTTCATGTCGAAGTTGTTGTTGTAGTATACTTGGAACTGAAAACAATGTATTTGCATTAGAAGAAGCATACTAAACATGACAAAATCTTTCTTGTGTTGAAATATATACACAGCTAACATAACTTTGATAGTTATGGCCATATTGAAAAATAATGAATCATTTTCTCATTGAAATGTTGACTAATGCGATACGGATCGAAATAAAAATCACTTCAATAAGCCGTTGCTCCGATTTAGCAAGGACTTTCGACGAATAATCGTTCAAAAGTTATTTTTCGTGTAGTAATCTCGCCTTTATTTAACCAAATATCAAATTTTCAACTCATATCCATTGTTGACTTTTCGTTATGTTTATTTTTTTTTCGCATTAGGAGAAATTCTTACTTTCATTCAGTGGCGCCCCGTCCTTATGTGCACCTTGTGCAATGCACAACCGGTCAAATTGTAGAAATTAACTGCATCTCTATTCCTCCGTACACATGAGTTACTGCACGGATTCACATACATACGGAATTACTCAGCTCAGCTCACAGATTTGTTGCTATCTGTCACGGTTGACTACGTGAAAACTTGTTTGCACACATTCAGAAGAGGCTTCAGTGGCTTATGTCTATGGCAGTTGAAAACAAATCGCTGTTTCAGTTGCAACGTCGAAGCGATTTTTTGATGAAGTTTCTGGCAGATATGCTCGACGTGCAGAGTGCCGAATTCTTCTATTGTATCGATTATTAATTCATATTATTGTTGACAAAAATGAGCTTTAATAAAAAAAATCCCATCCAAAAGTATATCGTTATTTCATTGTATTTAAAAACACAATCGAGTAGCCATTCCTCGATCTTAAGTGTTAACTTAAAACCGAATTGTTACATCATATGTCATACCACATAATCAGTACACAACCCGTAAATTTTGTCACGAGACGCCACTGCTTTCATTCAAAATCACTTTACAATATTTTTATTCTCATGTATGAATATATTTGATTTGATTACAAATTTATTATACTATTATGAATTAGTATTCATCAGCGCCCCTTTTATGTTTTAATGGACCCGGGGACAAGATTTATTTGTATGCACCTTACTAACTAAATGACCTTTTTTTGCTCGGCGGGTTCCGTCAAGGGCCTTTAAGACCTAAGACCACTACCTCTCTCTAAAAGCGACCCTGGTATGCAAAGAATTTAGAGTAGTCATTCGGCTACTAAAACATTGAAAAAAGAGTCCTTATGTTGTGAGTTTATTCCACTATTTTGAGTATATACTTATACCGTTTTTGTTTATTGATCAGAGCAACCCGAGAGCTGACCCAGAGTCTGTTTGGGCGACTTTTGATATGTTTGTTTTAGCAACCTGAGGTCGCTCTAGATCGGACTCCAATCGCGTAGTTTCGCTCTGAAAATTTTCTCGGGTCGCACAACGCATTCATGCGAGTTTGTTTATTTTTTCTTTTTTTATGAGTTGTTTAGGGCGCGTACCATGTTTCGTTTTACTGGGAGTCAGAGTCGCCCGCGTGTAGGTTCAAAAACAAAAACGGTATTAGTAACCTTGTGGTCATTCGTCTCTCGGGTCAAACATGCTTTTCGTCTATATTTCTTTGGTTGGAACCCGCATCTAGGTAGGCTGTGTGCAAGGTCTTACCATATCTTATCCCAGCTATATTATGTTCTCTTTCATATGTTTTGTAAGTTGTAAGAATGATGTAGTCGCAAATTTCCTCCAATATGTGGAACAGCTCCCTTAAAAAATGCGGAAGTTACAAGTTCAAAACCGCCTAAAAAGAGAAAAGTGTCAAAGTAACTAAACATAACTTTACGCTCTATGCACTCGTAAACTCAAATAGACTGCATTTCTTCTTTCGTCATATAAACAGCGTTGCATACATTTTTTGTTGTTATGAATAAAAAAATTTGTATATAGATATTGGCCATTTTCACCTTTCTAATATAGAAAGGGATTTGCAATCTTTGTGACAATCGAGTGCCATATACCATTCGACTCAAACTGTCAAGATCAGAAAATATCTATGTGCTTGTATGTGTATGTAAATATGTATGAGACAACAATGTGCACTGAACTTTTTTGAAAATATGTGGACCGTTTACAATAAACTTAGATTCAAATGTAAGATCTGGTGGTCTCGTAGAACGCTTTGGAACTTTATTCAGGTCCAACAAAAATGGAAACACTTAACTTTCCCGAAGTTGGCTTAACCGATTTTATTAAACTTTCATTCGAACAAAACGTCTTATAGTCTCATGGAACGCTATCGAATGATGAGACGATCAAAAATTCAAAATTCAAATGTGCTTTTTTAAAAGAACTTGAACTTGAAGATATTAGAAGCTATAAAGGCTCCCTTTTTTCGATTACAGAAGCACCAGGAATAGTGATCAAATATTCCTAAATATTTCAAGCTTATGTTCAAATGAAATATCTTAACGTCTCATAAGCTGCTAAAAGATTTCATCAGGACCAAATATCCAGTTCTGAAATTACAACATGATACGATTAAAAATTGGAAAAATGGAACCGATTTTTGTAAGCTTAGATATAAATGAACGGTCCTATAATTTTATGAGCTTTAATTGAATGTGAATTCAATTTCCGGTTCCAAAATTTCGGATTAATAAGTGATTAAAATTGTAAATCGGAAATCGAGTGGTGCTTGATGTCAGGTAGCAGTAGCATCACATCCAACAATCAGCATCCAACAAGAACATCTAGAGCAACGAGAATCTACACGGCAGTGCAACGGAGATAGACAACAATTTCAAGGTAGAAGTTTTTTCTTTTCCTTTTGATTGAGTACTGTGTAGTGTTGGTTTCATTTTTTATTTAAAGTTTGATTAAAAATTTTAATGTAATGGATGAATCCATGGACGTAAATCCTAGCATGAATCCGATACCCCCACGAACGAAAAAATATCAGGAGAGCTTTTCTGGGCCTTGGATAGTCTTTTTTAGACGTATATCAAAGCCATTGAACATTTTACAAATTAATAAAGGTTTGACATCACGATACTCTTCAATCAAAGAGATCATAAAAGTAAATAACGATCAAATTCGTGTTGTGGTAAATAATTTGAAACACGCGAATGATATTGTCTCTTCGGAACATTTCATTAAAGAGTATAAAGTTTACATACCCTCCAAAGATGTCGAAATTGACGGTGTTGTTACCGAAGCGAGTCTTTCGGTAGATGATTTACTCAAGCATGGTGTTGGTCGTTTCAAGAACTCTATGCTTGAGGGTGTGAAAATACTGGAGTGCAAACAACTGTACTCAGTAGTTCATGAAGAGGGAAAGAAAGTTTATCGCCCATCAGACTCGTTTCGAGTGACATTTGCCGGGTCTGCGTCCCATGTCTATGTCGATAAAATTCGCCTCCCTGTTCGGCTTTTTGTTCCAAATGTAATGAATTGTACGAACTGCAAAAAAATTCGGCCACACAGCTACTTACTGTAGTAATAAACCAAAATGTATTAAGTGTGAAGGGCCTCATAAAGATAATGATTGAAACAAGGAAATTGAAAAATGTATTTATTGTGGAGAAAGTCCTCATGAGGATATTTCAGTATGCACTGCATTTAAAGTACACAAAGACAAAATTAAGCTTTCTTTAAAAGCACGGTCTAAGCGCACATATGCAGAAATGCTTAAAACGGTCATTGATGTCCCCCCTTTGGAAACCGAAAACGGGTTTTCAAATCTAGAGGAACCAGAGGACTCTGACTCTGACGAAAATAGTGAAGGTAATTCGTTTATCACTACCCAAGGGTCAGTTAGGAGAAAGAAGTCTTCTTCCAAATTACCAAAAAAGACACCTAAAATTTCATCTTCAAAAAAAGATCCCCGTGTTGAACAAAAAAAGTCAAAAACAAAGACTGTCCCTCCTGGTTTGTCAAATTCACAAACCAATCCAGGATCTAGCACAGAAAAAGGTAATAATCCTGCGGGCTCTATTTCACAGCCACCAACAGGATTACTGAAGTTTTCGGAAATTGTTGAATGGATTTTCTCAGCATTCAATATATCTGAACCCTTAAAGACCCTCATAATGGCATTCCTTCCAATAGCTAGAAATTTTTTGAAGCAGTTATCAGCTCAATGGCCAATTGTCTCAGGTTTTGTATCTTTTGATGGATAATGATACAATCACTGTCCTGCAGTGGAATTGTCGAAGTATAATGCCAAAACTTGATTCATTTAAAATTTTATTGCATAGCCAAAAATGTGATGTATTTGCTTTATGCGAAACATGGCTTACTTCAAACATAGCTTTAAATTTTAATGATTTTAACATTATACGTCTCGATAGAGACTCTCCGTATGGTGGAGTGCTTTTGGGAATTAAGAAATGCTATTCCTTTTATAGATTAAACATCCCTTCAACTTCTAGTATAGAAGTTATTGCTTGCCAAATAAACATTAAAGGCAAAGATATTTGCATAGCTTCGGTTTATATTCCTCCAAAAGCACAAGTTGGACAGCGACAGCTTAATGAAATGGTTGAAGCCCTTCCTGCTCCACGATTGATTCTGGGGGATTTAAATTCGCACGGAATGATGTGGGGTTCCGTTTACAATGATAGCAGATCATCTTTAATACAAAACATTTGTGACAATTTTAGCATGACGGTATTAAATATGGGTAGCATGACACGGATCCCAAGACCTCCTGCACGCCCAAGTGCATTAGATCTATCTCTTTGCTCAACATCAATTCGACTAGATTGCACCTGGAAAACATTGCCTGATTTACACGGTAGCGATCATTTACCAATCATCATCTCAATTAGCAATAGCAATTGCATTGCTACTTCAGCTAGTATTCCATATGATTTGACAAAAAATATCGACTGGATTAAATACCAAAGTAGTATCTCTAGTATTTTGAATTCAATGGAAGAGCTCCCTCCACTTGAAGTATATGACTTCCTCATTTGTTCGATTCTGGAGGCAGCAGAACAATCCCAAACTAAACGCTTTCCTGGGCCAACGACTAACAGAAGGCCTCCCAACCCCTGGTGGGACAAAGAGTGCTCAGAGGCTAAACTCGCAAAACAAAATGCTTGCAAGACGTTTCTAAAACGGGGAGGAGGAACTCCTCAGAATTTTGAAAAACTTATGGCTTTAGAAACCAAGTACAAGAGCATACTTCGAGCCAAAAAATGTAGCTATTGGAGACATTTTGTCGAAGGTTTGTCAAGAGAAACCTCAATGAGCACTCTTTGGAACACGGCCAGACGAATGAGGAATCGTAACGTGGGCAATGAGAGTGATGAATACTCGAACCGATGGATATTTGACTTTGCTAGGAAAGTTTGCCCAGATTCTGTTCCTACGCAGAGCATTATAAGGGAATCTCCTCCAAATAATGGTTTTATTAATAACCCATTTTCAATGATGGAATTTTCTATAGCACTCTTGTCTTGTAACAATAACGCTCCTGGGTTGGACAGAATTAAATTCAACTTGGTGAAGAATCTGCCCGACCTCGCAAAAAGACGTTTGTTGGAATTGTTCAACAAGTTTCTTGAGCAAAATATTGTTCCACCTGACTGGAGACAAGTGAAAGTTATCGCCATTCAAAAGCCGGGGAAACCAGCTTCCAATCACAACTCATATAGACCCATTGCGATGTTGTCCTGCATCAGAAAATTGTTCGAAAAAATTATTCTACGACGTCTCGACACTTGGGTCGAGACGAACGGTTTGTTGTCAGATACTCAATTTGGCTTCCGTAGAAATAAAGGGACGAATGATTGCCTTGCATTACTTTCGTCTGACATCCAAATTGCCTTCGCTCAAAAGCAACAAATGGCATCTGTATTTTTAGACATTAAAGGAGCATTTGATTCAGTTTCCATTGATGTTCTTTCAGACAAGCTCCACCAACATGGACTCCCAGCGGTTATAAATAATTATTTGCACAACCTTTTGTCAGAGAAACGCATGCATTTTTCATATGGCGATTTGACAACATTCAGAATTAGCTACATGGGTCTACCGCAAGGCTCATGCCTCAGTCCGCTCCTTTATAATTTTTACGTGAATGACATTGAAAGCTGTCTTGTAACCCCATGTACACTAAGACAATTGGCAGATGATGGCGTGGTTTCAGTTACTGGACCCAAAGCTATTGATTTGCATAAACCATTGCAAGATACCTTAGATAACTTGTCCGTTTGGGCTGTTCATCTTGGTATCGAATTCTCTGCGGAGAAAACAGAGTTAGTAGTCTTTTCAAGAAAGCATGATCCCGCGCAGCTTCAGCTCCATATGATGGGAAGAATGATCCAACAGGTTTTAACTTTTAAATACCTCGGGGTGTGGTTCGATTCCAAATGCAAGTGGGGAGGACACATTAGGTATCTGATAACGAAATGCCAACAAAGAGTAAATTTTCTTCGAACAATAACAGGATCTTGGTGGGGTGCTCATCCGCAAGATCTAATAAAATTGTATCAAACAACGATACTTTCAGTGATGGAATATGGATGCGTTTGTTTTCGTTCCGCTGCAAACTCTCATATTATCAAACTTGAGCGAATTCAGTACCGTTGTTTGCGAATTGCCTTAGGCTGCATGCATTCAACACATACAATGAGTCTTGAAGTTCTGGCGGGAGTTCTTCCATTAAAAGATCGATTTTGGGAGCTTTCATCACGCCTGCTAATAAGATGTGAGGTGCTGAATCCCATGGTAATTAATAATTTCGAACGACTAGTCGAGCTTCGATCTCAAACAAAATTCATGACAGTATATTTTAACCATATGTCACAGGAAATCAACCCTTCAAGATATATTCCTATCCATGTCAGCCTCCTAAATGTCCCTGACTCAACTTTATTTTTCGACACATCCATGCAGCGCGAAGTGCGTGGAATCCCGGATCACCTACGCTCGACGGAAATCCCAAAAATATTTTCAAGTAAGTTCAGGCATATTGACTCTGAGAAAATGTTTTACACGGACGGATCGCGAATTGAAGAAGCGACAGGGTTTGGTATGTTCAACAATAATGTTTCGGCCTCATTTAGGCTTCAAGAACCTGCATCTGTTTATATAGCAGAGCTAGCAGCAGTTCATTATAGTTTGAGTGTAATCGTCACATTATCTCCAAACCATTATTTCCTCTTCACAGATAGTCTGAGTGCAATTGAAGCCATTCGCTCAAACATGACTGGCAAGACTGAACCGTTTTTCCTGGGCAAAATAAAACAGTGCCTGAACGACATATTGAACAATAATTATCTAATCACTATAGTCTGGGTCCCGGCTCATTGCTCCATTCCTGGCAATGAAAGAGCCGATATTTTAGCCAAACGTGGTGCTATTGAGGGTGAAATTTATGAGCGACCGATTGCTTTCAACGAATTCTATAGCTCGTCTCGCCAAAGAACACTTGCCAGCTGGCAAGCTTCTTGGGATAGAGATGATCTGGGTCGGTGGATGCACTCAATTATTCCGAATATATCGACAAAGGCATGGTTCAGGGGACTGGATGTGAGTAGGGATTTCATTCGTGTGATGTCCAGACTCATGTCCAATCACTACACGTTAGATGCACATCTCCTTCGAATTGGGCTCTCCGAGACTAATCATTGTGCTTGCGGAGAAGGTTATCGGGATATTGATCATGTCGTTTGGACATGCGTGGAGTATCGTGATGTCAGATCTCAACTAATAAATTCTTTGCGTACCCAAGGTAGACTATCCAATATCCCAGTTCGAGACATTCTTGCTTGTCGTGACCTTTCATACATGAAACTTATTTATCATTTCATAAAGAAAATTGGAGTTTCAATTTAATAAAGGCCCCTTTTAAGACTTAGCTCTGATCCCAGCTGAGTCCATGAGTTCAACCAATAGCTAAATTAGAATAAAAATAATGTAATGATACAAACAAACTCGAAACAGTGTATGAAATTATCAACAAAAGTTCTGAAAATAACAGCTTATTTTATAATTTATAGAAGTTAATCATTTGGTTCAAATAATATTTCCGAGTAGATTTCATAATTAATGACGAGTTACCTAAGATGATATTTAAGCTATAAGAGAATATGTTTTAATAAATTCAAAACGTTGTGACTATGTTAGAATTAAATTAGGATAAGAATATTATGTAAAAGTGATGCTACGGCGAAGAAAAACTTATGTAAACTGCCTTAAGAAATAAACGTATTTATGAAAAAAAAAAGTGATTAAAATTACTGTTTTAAATTGTTTTTCATAAGTGAGAATACATGAAGCTGCGAATTCAGGTAAGTAAATAAATTCATTTTGCGCACCAGGAAGTAATGATTTTGCAAGCATACTTTTCTTCAATTTCCGACCAGTGCGGTCAAAAGACACCGGAATGAAACATTCATCAATTTATCCGTAAATAAAAAAATTGATTTTCAAACTACATTATTACAAAAGATTACATTAAGACGTATTCCAGTCCCATCAACTTCTGTGAAATGTTAATTGGCTCATATTTCCGATTCCCAATATTCGGTTTCAGAAACAGAATGGAATTCACATCCATTTCTCAAAGATTATAGAATCAATTTATAAACTCTTAGATCGAATCGAAATATCTTATTTTCCCAACTGAATTTTATCGAGATCTGACTTCCTGTAATAAAATACATTGTTTGAAATTCTACACCGTCATATAATTAACGACGCTAATTAACGAACTAATTTTTCCGAACGGGATTACAAGCTATTCCAATTTGTACGTTTTGTAAGTTTATTGTATAATGGAAAGTTTGGGGCGTATCCCGATCTTCTTCTCCAGAAGCTTTCCGGATGTGGAATGGAACATATATCGATCGGAAATGAAACACGCATCAATTTGGTAATGATTGACAAACCAATTTTTACGAGTTCAAAAACGAAACTTTTAACAATCCAATCGGCTGTTACTGAATTGGGCTCTGATCCAATTTCCAAGTTCGGAGTTATATGTTGATTAGTGTGGTTGGATATTAAATTGATCTTTGAGTTATTCCACGAATTTCCATAGTTTAGTTTCGAATGAAAGGAAGTTGGTATTTCCCGGTTTGGCGGTTCGATGCATAGAGTGCTGGTCTTACAGGCCAGTTGCTCTATGTTCGAACCCCGACCTGGAAGGGTTTTTAGTGTCAGTAGGATCGCAGTACCAGCCATGCGATGACTCTGTACGCTATGAATCGGCTGCGAAGTCTGTTGAGTTTTATCTAATTTTCCTTTTCAGTAAAAAAACGAAATTTCAAAAATAAACACTATTAAGTTTTAATTCACAACCTTTTCTGTGTTTTGAAAGAAGGATCAGGAACATTTGATGAACGGAATAATTAGTTATACAAAATTGATGGCAAAACATAACTCTAGGATGCATAACACTTAAACATAAACTGTTATGCACTGACGGGTCGAAGACGAAACGTAAAGCAAATATACAAAATGGCTATGTGGCCTAAAAACAAAATAAGGTTAACCTCTATATAACCAAACCTGAATAATTCGGAGCAAACCAGTCGTTAAATGGCTGAAAATTTATATCTACTTAGCAGTTTATGTTGAACGACAAGGTGTCATAACTGTTCAATATAAACTGATATGCACTGACCGATCAAAGACAAAACGTAAAGCAGTCTACCGAAGAGTCATTCCTTGGTTTGCACAGTTTTCACAGTGCACGCAAATCCCAAGTTTCTTTCACGAAACCTATCGTTGGGTCATATTTTGTCACAAGATTTCATACGGACTTATTTACTCATATTTTTATCACTCTAGTAAAACAAAAGGCTGGCAGATTTAAAAAAAAAACTAACATTTTCGGAATAGTTTGAAGATTTTAATTTCTAATTAATATTTTTCAAAATATTGGTAAATTTTATTCGTATGTTACATAAAAGAATTGAACTACTCACCGCAATATGCAGAATTATTAACTACTTCAATTTAACAATAACATTTTCTTTTTCTAATTTTCCTACCAGTATAATTTTTGCTCATAAATACAATAAGCCTAAAATCTTCTTCAAAGAGAATCAACATATTGATATTACTTGACGAAGTTCTTTCAATTAAACACATGCCTTTGTTCATCACTGCAATATTCAGTTATCATATCGGAAATGCAGTCGAATACATCAAACGCAACTCCACATCGTTCCAGCGAATCTAAAAGAGAGTGATTATTGAATATGTTTAGCTAACTCTTTTCATTCGTATCACAGAATCATCAACGCACCTGCAACGTCATTTCGTTTAACATTGTACTTCATAGAGGTTCCTTTCAGGCATCGATCGACTCCTCTCAGCGTAGCCATAAAATATCCTTGCTCGTTGACACCATCCGTGTAAAGATTTACCAACCCATCGAGCGTTGGCCATCCATTCCTGTCAATGGCATTATTTTTGCGATAAACACATTGCATCAGACACTAAAAGAAATGGGTGTTAGCTCATGGGTTTGCTAAAGTAATGCCACCACTTAGTCACCCCGGCGATCCACTTGTCTTCGTTGGATACTACTGTCGGATGTTGAAAACCGGCCTCGTCGTTAGTGTCACGCTTTTTGCGGTCATGCCAGTCCTCTTTATACACTTTAAGGGCATCTGGAATGAATGAATGCAAAATATATCTACGATCATGACTGCCTCCCAACAGCGGCTAATGACAATCCTTGCCTTCAATTAGATTCATTTTAATCTCCTCCTGGCACTCGTGAATAACCTTGTCAACAGTTTTGGACACGTTTGGTTGGCTAATGCAGCGTTTCTGAGTTGTGCAATTGCAAGACATATAAAAGGAAATCGTCAGATAATATACGAAACATCTATGGGATTCATGAAAAAGAGAAATTATACAATTCCATCGACGCATCGCTTGTGCATAAACTGCAGCCGGATCATGCAGTTCGTTTATGCATTTATCCAATGCATAACACAGAAATGGTTTGGCGCGGAACTTGAAATCTTGTAACAGGCTTGTTTTTTACTTGTCAGTACCAAAGTCGAGGCGAAATGTTATCGACCTTTGTGCCAACGCGGAATTTGTCGTCACCGTGAGAACATGAGGTAGTGAAATAGTAATTCATGGACGTCGTTCAACTTGTAGCTAAGGTTCGGACTGATTAGCGGCCCTTACACGAGCATTAAAAATGTCATTTTTAATGTAACTAAGTAATGATGTTTTTCAAATTTGTTAGAAATCTCGTCATTAGTACACCATTACACGTTCATTAAAATGATATTATTTTATAGTAATGACATTTTTAATGACTCGTGTAAGGGTCGCTATTCGTTGTTAAAAGATATTGTAAGCATTTGAATTGAAAATCGAAAGGACATTTTTGATGCAACAACGAGTTTACCTTTCCAATACATTAGGGAGCAAGACTCTTTTGGTTATTATCGCAATTTCTATGAATTGTGTATTTGTTTTTTTTCGAAGATGGCTTAGCAAATTTCAACAAACTTGGGCTCTTTGGAAAGCTACATTTGGACTATTGATCAAGTTTGAAGATCAAGTGGCTGAAACTTTTGGTTCCGGAGATATGATGGTATTAGTGACGTAATCGGGAATTCGTTCTTTTCAACTTTCTCATAAAGAAAGACTATGTAATCACTGTGAAGACCGATTGTTTAACATAGACCAGAAAGTCCAAGTGCCATATACCCTACCGCAAAACGTGCCAATGTACACAAAAAATGAATTTTACTGGTGACCTAATTCGTCATACGATGCAATTCATAAAAACCTAATTTGTCAAATAACGGACAATATCATTCGTAAAAACTTAGTGTTGGATAAGCATGAATTTTACAGGTTTCAACTATACTTTGCATTCGGTTAGCAAGTGTGACTGTATGAATTTTTATGCACCATTTACCAGCCAAGCAGATATGTTCTTCTGTGACTCAGTCGAATAACAGACATACTTTGTGATACAATGATTCTCGGTTCAATTCGCGGCGGCGGTGAGTGTTCTTTATTTCAATGAATTTCAAGTCAAGAAATTTACCAATCACAGAATATAACATGTTCTAGCAAGTAAATTTACATGAACTACGACGCTCCATTTATTTTGAGCTTATAAAATGTAAAATAGCAGGTTTTCTCAAAGTGTTAAATTCTACTAATGGCTTAATGTTAGATTAGCGTGAACTTTACTGATTTCGACTGTAACTTGCATTTTGGTGGCAGGTGCGACTATATGCATTTAAATGCACCTTTTACCAGCCAAGCAGACGTGTACTTATGTGGCTCAATCGATTAACAGACGTACTTTGTGATTCAATGAGTCTTGGTTCAAGTCGCAGCGGTCGCCACAAGAATTTTGTTTCTATTTCAGTGAATTTCATGTCATGGGAATTAAGACACAATATTGAATCTTCTTTCACATAATTTTGTGTGAATTGCGATGCTTCATTCATGTGCATCTAATAAGATGTAAAATCACAGGGTTTTTTTTAAGTGTGTGTGTAAAAAATAGAAACAATTTAGCTCAATTTTTCGAATAATACTGAACCGATTTTCACAAAATTAGATTAAAATGAAAGATCTTACGATTCTATGGGAAAATCTTCAATTTTATCTGGATTTGACTTCCGGTTCCGGATCAATAGGATTATATGTTGTAAAGAATGTACCTTCATAGGTAACGATTTGAAGAGCAGAAATGTCCATCTCCTCTGTGTGACGAAGCGCAAGCAAAATTTTTCCGCTCGCACGGACAACTTCAACGAGAGCTCTTCTCTTTTACATATATACACCACTGTTGTAGAAAGTGTGCACGCATCATGAGTGCGTGTGCTTATTTTCTTTTTACCTCTAGCAGTGAATCACACCAAAGTGCTAGAGCAGAGCTATCAAATTCTCTGAGGTGGATGCAGATACTTCCACAGAGGTGTACACACCGGTGAGCACTCTGGTGTATGGTTTACGTAGAAGAAGCGCCAGTGATCACTTGGGTGTATTTAGGCGAAAGCACGTGAGAGCGATTCATGCGAAGAGAATGTAGATCTCTCGCACTAGCTTCTTTCAACAACCACACACTCAAAGTCTGTCTAATGGACACTGAGAAGAAGTGCGCTTTCCTTTTTGTGTAGAGCACACCAAATGTATCCACAGTGTAAAATTAAAACTTACGCACTGGTGTATCACTCTAGTGAAATGCCATCACTGTTGAAGAGAAGCGAATTTCCTAAAATTGGTCTGTTAGCTCATGCAGTTTCAAGTCTTATTAATTGATGATCAAATAGACTCATTTTGGCCCCACCGGTTTCCGGTTTCAGGTTCAAGAAGCAGCGGAAGTGGTGGTAGAAAAACTCCAAAATAATATTTAGATTGATTTCTCAGAAATGGCTGGATAAATTTTCTCATACTTAGATTTAAATGAAAGGTCTACTAATTTCTGTTAAATTTTATCGCGATTTGACTTCCGGTTCCAGAGTCACAGGATGACGACTGTTGGAAATCTTAAACCGTCACATAAAATAAGTATGAAATTTGCAAAATATATATCAAAACTTTTCTAATTTGAGGGTATTGTTAGTTGCTGGTTTGACATTCAACTTTAGCTATTCATGTCGAGTTCCGGTTCCGTATGTACTGGAAATAATAGACAAAAGATTCAGGAATGGAATTCAAATCGGTCCAACTTCCGGTTTCGGAATAACAGAATATTGAATCAGAAAAATTTCAAATAGTTTCATATGGAACGATACAAATTCTGATTTGTGAACCTTGGTAGTTAATGATAAATTTATCTCCCGGTTCCAAAACACTAGAATCAGTGATGAAAGACTCGGAAAAAGATTTTTTATCGATTTTTCATAAATTGATAACCATTGAAATTCATTCGTAATTACAGGGTGATTAAATTTAACAATTTCAAAACGGTTTTCCTAAATAACAACGCGAAATTTGGACGAAATTTAAACAAAGATTATCAATACCATTCATATCTGTTAAACATTTCAGGTGAATGCAAACAAACTCATTATGTATTATCGGCTCTCTGTTTACGGTTTTAGTACCGGTTTGAAAACGGAAACTTCAGTTTCCATTTTTATTACTTTACTCCATTTATAATTCTATTCATTCGAACTTGCTCACTACCAACAGTGAAGACAAAGAAGCAGACTACTTGGCACTTGGAACTGAGCAAACAAAATTGCAAATTACTAGGTAAGATTATTCAACTGACGATAAAGCTTCACTTGAAAATGGCAGCAAATGTCAAATGAATTTGTATCGATTTGCTCAGATGGTCAGTGGTCATAAACTGCACTGATCGAAATTGAATATTTTCTAGCAGTACGTCTGAAGCTAGGATTATGGAAGATAAACATAAATATCGTTCCTCTGTTTGGGTGTCTTAGTAGAATGTTTTATTAGGTAAGTAACATTGCTTTCTAGTAGCAGAATTAAAGGAAAGAGGTCTTCGAACTTATTATTTAGGTATTGATTATACATTTTATACAGTTTGTTCATCGGAAGTGTTTTGCGTTCTAATATTTCAATATAAAAATTTAGAATGTTTCTTGTGCACTACATTTTCAGATGAGAATTTCATATTTGCTTCATAATTATAAATAACGATTTTCGAATCGTTATTTATAATTATGATCCGTTAATCCGATATCTAATGATACCATCAGACAACTCGAAATTTCAGTAATAGGCCAAGCAAAGCAAAGCCTTGGTATTAGATTCCTGTGGTGGAATTTGACCTTCTATTTCAACAGACTTCGCAGCCGATCCAGAGTGTACAGGAACCATTGCATGGCTGGTGCTACGATTCTACTGACACTACGAATCTTTCCAGGTCGGGGTTCGAACATACGACTACTGGATTGTAAGACCAGTGCCCTATGCATCGAACCGCCGACCCGGGACAGTGTAGTAATGCGGTAGCCGAATGTATTAAACTGAATAATTTTTGTTCATGAGATTTCGACGAAGCTTAATTCATGAAGCAAGAATTTACCAATCATCAGCAATAATTTACCGTCGACCAATTGTAAAACATGTAAATAAATTGATTCGTTACTCGCCCTAGTATAACCTAGCAAGTAGTCAACTTTACTTCAACATGTCCTTGTGCAGTTGAGCTCAAGGTTAAACAAGATCTGGCAGATTTCTTTTTTTTTTAGGTTATTCTAGCATGCATGACCAAATTCAATCACAATACTAATTAACGGTTGGATAGAGGATTGGGCCGCATAACCGTAAAATCAATAGGCGAGAAAGATACATGTTGCAACCGGTGTTTTCGGGTACCTCCTACAACGTTACCAATGCATCATAGCTAAATTTCGATCAAGAAAAAGCTTCGTGAGCAGGTGCCGTGGTTCAATACGTTGACACCGACGTCACTCATGTCACTTTCGGATTCAACCAGCTCAAGGTGATATCTTGCAACTGACGACGACAACGGTCGGTGCTTTCATTTCGGCAGTTCATTTGTTTGAAAGAAAATCTGTTTGAGAAATTCTCCTTATGCTCTTTAATTGAATCAGTTTGTATCACGATATCATTTGATCAGATCTATTGTACATCATCTCAATTTCTTTTATGCATTGTTTTGTTACACACAATCTAATAATTGGCTCTATTAGATTAAAAAAGTGTAGTAATACTTGATAATACCAAAACACAACACGTTGGTAACGGCTGCATATTGACCATCGAACATGCAATAAAACTTAATACACCTTGTATTGCATATCTTTTGCCACCAATCAAATAGGCGTCAGCAAACAACACACAGTTTGAAACACTACTCCACGTTGGGTTAGATAATATTACACCTCAATTTGAACTCACTTTGGTCATCTGCGATTGCACCACCATTTCCGAAAGCACGAACGCCAAAACAAAACCTGCCACTAAACAAACGTTCGAAGTTGGAGCCATGCTGATCCTGAGTTGTTATAGCGTATGACTCTCTTCACAGACAACTCTGAACGGTCGACGAGACGTTCAATAACTGATAAGTTGAACTTGAATTTCGCAGTCAAATATAGCGTGAATGTAATTGAAAAGATAGAAATAAACTGGAAACCGACAGATAGATGTTGACTTGCAGACACAGGAAAAACTATAAGCAATGCAAGCACATCCTTCTCACACCACGACGCAATCGCGATTGAAAGCCCCGAATAGTGAGGTCTTTCGCACAGATTTTGTCGCTCCACTATGTTTTTTTGAATTGAATCGAAATGTTGGAGGTGGTCCAATGAAAGAAACGATGACGTTGAAGAAGTCGAATATCGTATGCCATGAATCAACTGTTTCACAGCTACGCGAATGACAAAACTGCAAATACAAACGCCGGTTAATACATAAATTGGGGGGCGCTGACCACAGACTGCAGATGCGCAGGGACACAGTTACACAATATACAATATTCAGATTTCGGGCGTTTAATATAAGGACCTTTTATTTTGAGCTAATCTATTTGATTTTACAAACGATGATTTCGAACGATGATACTCGTACTGAGAATCTTCACAATCAGCACATCAGAAAATTGTGACTTCATTTCATAACGGCTTCGTTTCAAAATGTTTTACCATATTGCATAAATATGGTTGTTGTTTATCGATAATTGAACCTCTAATGGTGGAAATTATCTCTTGAGAAAACTTTGGCAAATTTGCATCTATGTTGCATAGGAAAGGAAATGGCAGAGAAATGAGAGTTGCAAGAGAAAAGATAAATGGCACTGAACTATTGACCGATATGTTTTGAAGAAAATGGTTTTATTTTGATGGAAGCCCTGTGCTTAGTGTTGAGTTCTGATGCTTAGAAGAGAAAATTTATAACCGTTTATCTTACTCATACAGAAAGGTTAAGCACTCACTGTGAGAACCGTTTTTGGAATCAAAGCTCGGAGGGCCAAGTGTCATAAATCATTCGACTCAGTTCGATGAGATTGGAAAATGTGTGTGACCAAAAAATGCATTTATTTTTGTCGAAGATGACATTTTGTACAAGTTTTCATTCATTTGGAATTTTCAATCTCTTTGCCATTCAGTCATTGCATAACCGAAGATATTTGTGCTCTCTCAGTGAGTTACTTACATTACAAACTATTCCATATTAACAAATTAAATTTACTGCGAAATTGTTTGTCAAGAAATTGACAAGACCGCACAAGTAGCGTATCTACTTTACCGATGGTAACAATTTCAACTATAGTTTATAAATGTCATGATGCAACAAGAATGCTTAAATAATGCTTTGCAAATAAAATTCAATTATTGAAAAAGGTATTTAATATTCACCATAAATACATGAAGCTCACATTTAGTGCTGTTTATAGCATGTTATTTTCATATTGCATGTTTTTAACACTCCACTCTGAATATAATTATTCTTTAGTTTGGATTCAAAACCATGACGACTGTGGCTCTCTGACTTCTGAACTCACACCATTCACTTGGAACTGTAAATTGATATCAATGACTGTTAATAGATATCAGCGTTCAGCAATAGACAAAAAAACAGAAAACTAGATATGACAAGTTTCCGAAAATAAAATTCAACATTTTCAAAATTATTTCTATAATTATCAATATTATTTTACATATCCACATCCAAATTTGCGTCGGTAATATTTGTGAATAAAGCTAAATTTAAACATAGATATAGATTTGTTTTAGCAATTTATTTCATTGCACTGGCATTAAAAAAATTTGGTTGCTTCAAAATAAAGCGATATATAGCACAGCGAAAAGTTGTTTTAGGATAACACTTCATTACATTTTGAATTCTAATTTAGTTCACATTGCTATAAAGTATGCAGGACTAGTTATGCATTAACAATAACTTGGGTATATTCGCGTAGGCTCTTTAAAGTAACTCGACAGAAATAATAGTTTCACAATTGTGCAAAACTGCTGTTATAGCAACGCGAAAACTCGAAACAAATGCACATATCTTACCCTTAGATTCGATGGATCGAACAGAGACAGCAGATCTCACTCCAGCTCATAATTTTTGTGTATGAGATGATTAGTAAAACAAAGATGAATGGGGGCAACACTACCCTAGATATTTCCAATAATATTAACATAGCTTTTGATGACATACAATAAATAGAGAATTTATTTTAACAATTAAATCAGTTGGAGAAAATATTTCTTACGTTCATCTTGACCAAAATTCTGACTCAAATCAAACAAGGATGTCGAAGAGAGGCTTCAAATAAATGGTTTCACAGGGATTAGAGTGTAAACTGAGTTAGGTTTAGCATCAAGCGAAAAGGACACAATAAGTGAACCGCAAATCGTCCATATTGATCTCGCGTTAAACGAGTTTGAAGTATTTTTTGTTGAAATTCTTACTTGGTAACTCTGCGTCTCGAAGATTAATTCTAGGTCGCTACCAGATGGTAAAAATTACGCGAAGATCTAAGATGTAAATTTTTCTAAGTGAGTACAATGCACAAAAAAATCATTTAAATATCAGTTCCAAAAAATGCACATAAAAGGAGCGGCATCACACGTACGCACTCAATGTTGCTTTCAAACTATCTCGAAACATTGTTGTCAATTCAATTCTTTCACAGAACTAGTTTTGTGTGTGTTCATTGGATGATAGATTAATTCTTAGAAATTTTGATAATTTTAAAGAGACTATTTATTAGGTTTTATGCTCCATTTTCAGAACGCCCGTACAATTTTTGACGCAACGCAACTGATTGTTCGCACAAAATAAAAATGGATCACAAAAATGCATTTTCTTAAATTTTACAGAGTTTTGCAAATACTGTATTCATTACAATGTAAGTAGTACATGTTCTTATTTTTTCTCTATGCGATAAAAATAAAAGAGCATACATTTTTTACATTAGGAGAAAGCTTCAAAACCGTGAATAAAATCTTAGAAATTCTTATTGTGGAGAATCATTTTCCAAAAACGATTGACACATACATATTAAAAAAAAAAGGAAAGGACAGTTTATTCATTAAGGAACTTATTTTATTCGAATAAATTTAATGTTAATTGTTTAGCTGGTTTAAAAATTTTCTCGAATTTTGAATCATTATACCTTATACCATTATATCTCGGTTGATTTTTCATTAGGGCGTATAAGCAAGTTCAAGTTTCTCTTTAATCACTCTCTCTTTCGATTATTGTGATGGGATTAAAAAGATTTTCTTTGATATCACTATTCTGTTTGAAAGTAGAAAGTTTCGGGTATCATTTCATGCAAAGAGTTGAGTGATAAACGTGGAAACCACTTGGTAATTAATAGAAGAGAAAGTATACAAAGAGAAACTGTCACTTGCTTATACGCCCTTTTGAAAAATTAACCGAGATATACTTTATAAAGCATAGTCCACTTGACTGGAAGATGATCTTAAAATGGGTTTCAATTGACATTTAAGGAGTTTAAAGTTTAAATGCAAGATTTATGACGTAACACTGATGACTGCTACAAGTAATTATAAAATAAGCTAGAGCAAAATGGTGAAAACGATAGCAAAACAGCCCAGTTAACTCGTATGGAATTTGATTCGGAATTTAGTTTGATTTCTAAATGAATTCCGGTTGGATAATCGGGCCGATTACGTGACCGATACAACTCGACGGGATTTTCTGGGAAGCATGCAATTGCGTTTCAACTAAGTAGATAGCAGAATAAGAATTAAGTAGATAGCAGAACAAGAAGTACGTACATTTTCCGATGATCTATAGTATCAAAGTGTGAGCATGGCGCCCTCAGGCGAGTCCTCATCGAATCTCGTACATAGAAGTAGGGGAAAGAAATGTCAAATTCGTGCGCGTCAAACTAGCAGCAGTGTGCACCCATACAATTGACATGATATGTTGAATGTGATACCGTACGATGGCGTTGCTAAACTGAAGATTGATTTCGCTCCAAGCTGACAGGGTCTGATAGTATGATCTGATAATCTTGTTGCGCTTTTAGGTTGATACAAGTGGTGTCGAATTGTTTTATGACGGCACAATGATCGATGATCGGATTGATGCGGCTCGACAAAATTAACTGGGTACTCACCACTTAGTGTTCTACCCCTCGTCGACATAATATTTTGTGATTTCGATATGTTTGACGTTTTATTTTGTTTGCTATTTCGTGAACAAGCATTACTCGATTCCGTTGCGCACACTTTGCTTGCATTACTTCATTCATTAGTCAGTCGCAATTGAAGGAAGGTCTGTGTTGATTACGAGGTAATTTTTTTTCTAACGATAAGCTCTTCCGTGTAGCCTCTGGTACGATTTGTTTGTGGTGCAACATCCATTGGAAGTTTAGTTTTCTGTTCATCATTATCTATGACGTGGAATTAGTGTGCGTTTTCAGGTAAAAGAGACCGTGACCTTGGTGGTGCTTTAAGCAAGCTCCGTTTTTTCACCCAAATTATGTAACGGTAGAGGGCAAAGCGACGGAAGAGCAGCTGTGTGCAAGATTGCAGTGCAGCTTTGTGCAATATTGATTTTTGCACGTGATAGAAATACCCAGAAGCACGGGAGAAGCATAAATTTTATTCCCCGATTTTGGTATGTATTGAAGACCGTACAGATGAAAAAGTGAAAGGAGTGGATTTTGTAAATGTCAAGTGAAAGGAGTGGATTTTGTAATTTGAATCAGTGTGATGGGGTCTTGATTCAAATTAAAAGGCCTGCTTTAATGAAATCGAAAATAGCAGTGAGTGTGTTATCCAAGAATCGTTTTTGGGGATTCCCTTCATCTATCCCGTTGAATGATGTATGAGTGTAGAAAAAGTGAGGTTAGGAGCATGTTCATAGTGCAGTCCGGATAACCGGTTGAGTGTGATAAACGCGATTCGAATTTTACGTTTACCTTGGTACATTAGAAGTATCGCTTTAGTTGGTAAAAAGAGAGAAAAAATTAGATTCACTAGAAAAGTGAATCATGGGTCATAGTTAATCAGAAGGTGTGTTTGAAGGCATGCACTTCATATCAGTCATGCCTCCAATTCATGCTGTTAGCTTACATTGACCTTTACGATTTTGATAACGAAAGCCATGCCTTCCGAGCCGCGAGATTTGTAGTGATGCATGCTCGTATTACATATACGTATATATAAAAGAGCAGATAGCTAGGCTGTTAGTATAAACTTATGAAATTTCTAATGCTGCGAAGAAGAGCATATGCGTGCGTACGTTAACTATCACGTTAGCGCATAAGCATCACAGATGCAGCACAAACAATGATCTTTTCATGTAAATGAATGATCTTTTCATGTAAATGAATGGATGTTTGTTTTCTAAGTAGAAATTTTTGAACTTGTTTCAACCAAAAAATATCAAATTAGTCCAAGCTGATGTTTGCGAGTACAAGTCGAGCAATAGTATGAAATTAAATTACACTTTTCTGTTTAAAATAATCCGATTGATGTATTCAGTATAAATAGCGGGGAAATTCTCATACTTTTCAAACAATAACCAACAAGTTACTGGCTCGTATTCTTTGAAAAACAGCTGAATTGTTGAATTATTTTTTCGAGGTATTGCTTCTCAGAACCGAAGCAAATATATTGTATTCGATTTTTTCAAAATTGTATGACTATTGCTACAATAACCCGATATACATTTAACATTTCAGTTTAAAGGGAATGTTTTTACTGGTAACGATGTTTATAGAAGCGAATTCCTTAAATCGGGTCAGACAATCCGGCTAGTTTGCAGAACTTGTTATTTGATGATCAAACAAATTTACTTTTGCTTTACTGGTGTTCCATTTTTAGTTTCGAAAGCATTAGAAATAAGTGATCAAAGGACCTAACTGGTACTCAAAATAATTGTTCACACACAGTTGATCCGATTTTAGCTTACTTTGTTTCAAATAAATCTAATTGTCCTTTTGTCCTTTGAATTTTATCCAGATACGACTTTTGATCCCGGAATTACAGGGTGGTTAGTGTTAAAAATGTTAAAATCTTGCAAACTGGGCACAACTATTTTAAATTGTAGATCTTTTTAACTTGATGGTCACTCAAAATCATTTTTGTGTTTCTTAATTCTTCATTTCCGGTTTCAAAGGTACGAAAATTTGCGTCTAAATTGAAGTGAAGCGGTTTCTGCTAAAACCAATTTGCAGAATAATCCATCAACGTAGAATAGTTAAATTCGAACTGCTTCTATTGTCATTCCACAATTTGAAATGCAGAGCTAGATACAAAGTTTACTGTACTTAAGAAACACTTTTGAACAATAGTTTATGACAACCGGTTAACGGGAAGGACTGGCACATATGTCTAAGTTTGTTTGTTTACTTATGCTTGATTCGAGCGTGCCAAAGCGAGGTCAGTTAAGCAAGCCGAGTAGTACACTGTAGTGTTATGTTACGATTTAAAAAAAAAGGTCACTATTCATTATTTCAAAAGTTTGCTGTGAAATTGAACTACAGATATTAATTAGTGTTTAATGATATAGTGTTAAATTATGTGTTAAGAAACCTGTTTTAGTTATATAAATATATAAATTAGTGTTCGGTTATATAGTGTTAAATTGTTTGTTAAATTAGTGTTAAAAACCTGTTTTAATCCATTTAGTGGCGCCATGATGCCTTTTTCATGCAACTCATGTTTTCATTAATATTACTAAGGGATTCTTTAAAAAACATTCCATGGAATATTGAATAAGAACACAAACGATTGTTTAATCATACACTAGCATAACCTTTTACAATTTTGAACAGTTTTGACCCAAGCTAATAGGAATTCATCGTTTGCTCTAAATGACGGTTTAAAATTTTAAACACATCTCACCTCGTTATTCCGGAAAATCTTTGTTACATCACACAGACATTTTGCATACTCGACGAACTGAGTTGAATGGTATATGACACTCGACTCTCCCGGCCTCGGTTCAAAAATCGTTTTTCACAGTAATTACATTTCCTTTCTTAAATGGCAAAGGCAACAGTACAAGGATCAGCTCCATTAATTAGTCGTAATACTTCATTATTAATTTACAATTGCATGAACGCCACATTTCGACGTAAAAGGCCCAAAAGCCAATGACAGAATGACAATGAGAAACTCATTTTTTATGTGAGCCTTACGAAATGTTGACGTCAATTTGATCGATGCTTATTTACCACATAACATAACATAACGTTTTTGTAATGCTTACTGTCTAGCTGCAAACTTCCTGTGGCGTGTTTCATGCGATAGTCAAGCATTAGCATGAATGTCTGTTTTAAAATCTTTTTTTTTTGTATTACATTAACGTTTTACATTAAAAATGTTATATATCCAGGGAGGCCATCTCATGTACCTCACCAGTTCTTGTTCAAGGGGGCGATCGTCTTTAAGATCTTACTTTCAATGCAATGGAGCCTGAGTTTGTGTGTTTTCGAGCACATCCCCTCCAAACATGGCCAAATAATTTTTAAAAAAGAGCAATCAAATCGTTGCATGAAAATATTTACAATCAGAAGGTGAAATAATATGGGAGTTGGTTATTTTGCCGAAAGCCGTTTCGCCAGAAGCCGCTTCGCCGAATGACATATTTCACCGAAGGGCATATCGCTGAAAGGCTTTCGGCGAAATGACCCTGACCCAAATGATATTACTAATCGAAATGAAATTGTCTGAGCTGTAAGTGTTCAAAACCTTCTCACTTTTTCATGTTTAAATTTCTAATTTTCAATTGAATATAGAAAACAAAGATGTGTTTCATGTTTTTGACGTAGGACTACGTCTTTCTTTACTATGCTCACCTGGGTGCATTTTCAAAATATCACAACACGAAAATGTAACGAAATTACTCCAGCATTGTTTTCCTACTTACTTTTTCCCTGTTTGAATATTTTCTCTTATTCTCTTTCACGAAACGAATGGAAAAAGATGTAAGATTGTTATTAATACCACGTTTATCACGAAAACTTGTCAAATATTGAAAAAAATAGGTCCAAATACGAAACAATAAAATCAATTGAATCTATAAATAGACCCTGTTGCAAGTTTACTAGCTTCAGTCAGTGATAATCCATGAACGGAGACACATCGGGTGCGCAGGCTGCTGACAGTGGAACTACACCCGGCATTATTAAACTGGTGCTTCAGTCAATAGCGAATATGAGGTTCCGTTCATCCAGCCTAAGTGCAGAAAAACAACTAGTTCTTCCGTGAGCATATCTGCTGTTGGACATTCGCAGTGTGAGTTTCGCATCAATCGTTGTTTTCATTGGAGACAAAAGAAAAGAAAATTGGAAACGAGTGGGAACATTATACGAAATCAGCCGTTCTAATGGTTCTAAATGTTGTCTGAAGAATTATTAATATTACTTTCCTTGCAAATCAAAGGTGAAAATCATCAGTGTAGTGCAAATCCAGAATAATTTGATAAGCTTTGTGCACTTATCGCTGTGCGAAATTCGTTCGAGAAAAAAGTTCCGAACAGAATTTAATATCGTAGAGAATTCTACAATTTGACCCTATTGAATCCCAGAAATGGATCCCGTGCAGCATTTTGATAATTTCTATCAATAAAGTATGCACATCCGAAATGAAATAATCGACATCAAAATTCTATATTTTGCTATTTTTGTTGCCGTTGGGACCGCCTATTTGTGAAAAAGCTACAAACGAAATCACGTAAAATGAACGCTCCTAACCAAAATTGGTTTAGTTTGGAAATAGTCGGCCGTGCGCACAGATGTCTTGCGGTTCTTTCGCAATTGCATCATACAGTTTCTGGTCGTTTGCATTGGAGGAAAAGAAAACGAAAAGTGGACAACGATGGGGAACGTTACACAAAATCAGCCGCTCCAATGGCTCTAAATGTTGTCTAAAGAACTATCAATGTTACTTTCCTTGCAAATCGATGGTAAAAATCATCAGTTTAGTGCAAATCTAGAGTAATTTGATAGATTGTGCCCTTATCGCTTTGCGAATTTCGTATCAAACAAATGCAAATAAAGCCAGCATACGGTATATCATAATCGTAGAAAATACCACCTTCTGGAAGCCTTTGCTCGTGGAAATAATTGTCAACTGTGTTGAAGGTATTAGAAATGGCAACCTTTGTTTCTTTTCAGAAACCAAAGCATTTTAGAAAGATCTAATGAGATTTTACTTGAAATGAATAATTTATTAGTAGAACAATGTACCAAAATAAATGTGCATTTTTAAAGTGATCTGCCCCTTGTCGACAACAGTCGTACGTCGATCTCGCGCTTATATCTCTAACAGTACCTACTACAAGTTTTTCTGGTAAAATAATTTGACATTGCCAATTATTGACCACTCGAACCAATGTTCAATTTCATCCCTTGAGCCAATGCATCGGAAAGAAATAACAACTCTCGCGAATGGTTCAAAAAATTATATGAATGAAGGAACTGAGATGATGTTTGAAGGCGTACGGTTACCCTATTTTCTATAAACAACAAAAACACGCTTTATAAGTTGTCTGTATAAATTTAATATTGCATGATATATGAGTTTTCTTAGAAAGTATGGTTCGGCTACCTAAAACTTGTAATCCTGTTATCACGAAAAAAACATGTTGACTCAAACGCAGAATTGCGTCACGCATGACGTGTATAATCGGATTGCGCAGTAACCAGGGGGTGTGACGATCTGCTATGGGTATCAATCACGCAAATTTGTAATCATCCAAAAAATCCTTACGCTTCAAGTAAAAGCCATATGTTCAATATCTGGTAATAGCATAAGTCAAAGATATGAGCTGTGATAATCATAAATCTTTACAATTAAAGTCCCAACGTTGCAGAGCACACATTTAAAAAATGTCTCTATGTTTTATTATACAATGACCATGTCAATTATATCGGTAGCGGTTTTGAGGTTTGTTGAAATTATGAACGCTCGGTTGTATTCGTGAGTAGAATGAAGCTACAGTATTCTCTAAATCTTCTTCAACTGTGGCGCATATCCCCAGTCGCGATCGATCTGTTGACGCGAGTGTACACCGCAAAAGTATCCTCCCACAACGGTATTGGCGAATCGGTTTTTATCAACAGTTCGTCAGCAAGATAAGGTGTGAATCGATAGTGCCTTTATTTAGTTGGGAATCAGATCAGATCGATTAATGGCAAGTAATCATTCCTCACAAAACTCCGCAGTATCGTCGGACATTATGAAATCAAAGTGAAAATTTTGCTCTTCGTTATGTAACGATTTCTTCAGGCCAAATCAAATTCAATGGATTCTTCTTTACCCGTCTTCTCGGGCGTCATCAATTAAACCACAGACTGTGTTATCACTTCTCAAGTGAACGTCAAATGCGTCGTGGAATGATCTAGCGTGTCCGTGAACTTTTAACGAATTAGCTTGGAGAGCTTGATCAATGGATACCACCGGACTAAATTTGCACAGTGGATATTAAAGCGATTCTGAAGCAACAAGTCGGAACTGACCGAATATTCGCAACATATACAGAATCGTTACTCAAGTAACCTTCAATTCATGAGAAGTACATTTGGCACGTTTTATTTGCCACTGTGCTACACGGATCTGTTAGTGTGAAAATTACCTTCGATGGCAGTTTAAAAATAAATTGTTTATGGTCCAAGTTGACTTTCGTCGTCTCTGTCACGTCTCGGCTACCTTCTCGAAACGGATGTCCCGTTTGTATTCGTTATCTTGATTGTTTGTGAATTGTGCAGTTTTCGAATACGAAATCGAAAAGCATCTCAATGTCTTTGGATACGATTTTTCGTCGATATATGACGAAATTCGATTTTAATGAATGATGAGCAAACATTAATGTTTTCGTCGGCTTCAAATGACGTATGTCGGATGGAAAGACTTGCGTCTTTGCTGTAGGCGTAATTGGGTATCCAACGATTCTCTGACAAAGTAACTATCTTACGTATGTAGAAGAAATTAAGATAAAACAGCTGGAGGTTAGTAGAGTGCACATTTTTGAGGGTACCTCGGTGAATGACCGTAAGGTTAAAACCGAGGGTAAATAAAGCAACATAAGAATTTTTGAGGGTTTGCCAAGTGAACGCGAAGGCCAAGGTCGAGCGATGCTTCGGAAATGTCGGTTGACTACAGTCCTTCGGCTATCGAACAGGTGTTTGGCGTGTACATCAGTTTCAAGATCAATGTTCAATGGTACAATGCGGTACATGTGATCTTTTTTATCGTTTTGTTTTGCCAATATTCTCAAACTACTGATAGCACATAGAAGCACCTCCCTCGCCATTGAGTTGACGTGTGTACCGCATAAATGCAAATCGTCTTATACACACAACGCCGAGAGTCACGTGCTACGCCGCCAATGAAACTTGCTTGAAGTGGTCTACAATCTGTTTGCTACATTCTGTAAATATGCGTCAAACAGTTGCTAGATATACAACGGAGTATTCATTTCTTTCAGACTATTAGAGATAACTGGTATCAAATGAAAATTTCTTTAACCATCACAGACGGAACCGAGATATACTGATTCACCCCTGTAGCCCACGTCACTTGATTGCGAAGTGTACTGCAGATACTTCAACCCTTGTGAGTCATGAACGAGATATTCTCGTACTGTCGTTGAACGGATTTCATGTCACACGATCTCACCGGACACTTTTAGTTTCTGTCAGTACAAAAAAAAGTGTAATTAAGGGCAAAATTATACACAGCAAATATTAGAACAACCCCAATCAACTGATATTAGTGCAATAGATATCCCATTAGCACCGGCAAATGCAATGAACCTATGCTTGAATTAGTAACTCCGAGGTGATAAGAGTTGTGTCGAAACGGCAGTCATGTGGATACCTTTTGCGTTGTTTCAGAAGAACGTGATTAGGAAAAATGGAACTTATTAGCGTACCTGTGTGGAATGGATGTACAAACAACACGCGCTCCGTTCCGAGCTAAATCCTGTTTTTGATACAATATCAAAGAACCTGCAAAACTGGTTCACACTGGTTTGCCATTTTTTCGTGTTTTTTTGTTCATTCAGCTCATGATCGTTTGGTGTAGCAAAAAAGAAAAAGACACTACAACGGTATAAATGGCTATCCTAGGAATCCTAACAGTAAATATACAAATGCTAGTTTCTGGCTAGTTCAACTCAGATACAAACACACCTTCTACAATTCCAATGTCAAGGTCTTTCCGAGTGGGTAACGACTTTTCACGTTGTGCCGGCAATCTCCTCAATCGCTATTCATCGACACACGTAGAACTAAATTTACAGCGGGTAGGGTGTTCGAAAGGAGATTTATTTATAGCTGGTTGGTTCATTTAAATCTAACCAGATGTTTCATTGTAGGGCATTGTATCTTGGAAACGAATTAAACCTTCGTCATGCGAAACGATCTTTTATAGTTTAGAGATTCCATAACAGGTGAAAGGGGCACAGTCTAAGATGATGAGTCTAAGATGTTACGTAAAGATAATAAATAGTTGACAGTTTTATCAGTGGTTTGTGTTGAGAACGTCTTTTTAGAATAAGCATGGTTCTCTGATATTTGAAAACTTAATAATTCTTCCGAAATTAGTTCTGAACTTTTTTAATGTCATTGCTAAAAAAACCGATGAATAATATCTTCAGAACTGCCTGAAAGCTTGATTTTTTTTAAGTTAAAAAATCACTTTACATTACTTACATACTGCGAAGAGCAACACTCTTGCTTACGTTCTTTTAAAATTGTTGACGAGCAATTGAATGTCCAATGTTAAAACTTACTTCGATGTAAGATTTCGAATGATTCATTGCTCGTCACGATCAACCCGCAACAGTTAATGTAAAAGTATTCTGTTTCGGATATTGTTCAAATTAGTTCTTAATTGGTTTGTAATTATCGTTCGAATTATTTATGGATCGTTTCCCAACTTTATTACATACACTGAACATATCACCCTCGAACAACAATTGTGAACGTACAACGAGCGATGACAATTTTACTCATTATGAGGTAAATTGGTATTGTTTATTCTTTGGCCAATTCGGCAATCACAAGAAAATTGTAGGATCGTAGCGACATGCTAAACCGACACGCAGAAA
Organism: Malaya genurostris; assembly: GCF_030247185.1. Classification (NCBI taxonomy): domain Eukaryota; kingdom Metazoa; phylum Arthropoda; class Insecta; order Diptera; family Culicidae; genus Malaya; species Malaya genurostris. The sequence goes on along the minus strand of NC_080572.1, from coordinate 249,327,808 downwards.
AAATGATTTTAAATTTAAAAATATTGTGCTTCAAATTCAAAGATATTTCTTGTTGAATCAGCGCTTACTTTCATTTCCCTTTGATTCAAATATATTTTATATAGTAAATATCAAAATTATTTGTTTTCACAAGACAAGAAATAAATAAAATGAATATTTAATTCTAATATATTGTGCTTCGAATTCTAATTTAATTTCACTTCTTTATTCAAAGCAAATAAGTTCACTTTTTTTATTCAAAGCAAATAAGTTCTGCTTCTACCGTCATGTTTCCATGCGAATGTATGTAGATTCAATCCAAGATTTTGTAGAATATTATTTTTTTAATCGAATTTTTGTACTGATTATAGTAAATATCGTATTTTTTAAATATTTAATATATTAATTCTTGATATTAGTAAAAAAAATTTGAACCTAATCTATAGTCTGAATCGTTAGTCATTTGCTGTGCATTCTGAACTACATATTTGCAACTTTTGTTTTAATGGCAATGTAATAGAATAAATAGTTGATTTAAGAATGGATAATTGTATTCTACATCCAAGAAATTAAAGCCAAAAGTTAGTGTATTTGAGCCAGTTGAATTCAAGTGCTAATATATTGAATTCTAATATTTCATAGAACTTCATATACGTATTTTAATAGAAAAAAACACTTAGCTAATTCAAAATAATTTTTCATTTGAATCAATGTCAAAACATATTTAATTCAAATACTGAAATAGGAAATTTATTAAAATATTTTCTTTTAATGTTTATCAAATAAGCGATCTGCAATAATTTGACTATAGATAATTTGTTATAATTTAATTAGTCATAAGTTGTTTGTACTAGCTTTGAAATTGTTGAAATTCGATCTCGGAAGGTACCCAAAAATTTTATTTGGAATGCTCTACGATTGCTCAACGATGGCTACACTGATTGTCAAAAACTTCGTTAGGTGAATTTAGCTGACTTCGGCTACACCGATTTCCGAATTCCGTGTCGGAAAGAAGCGGGAATAGAGAAGCTGAAAGAAGGTCAAAACGTATTTAATCAACAAAAATTCAAATTTAAATTAAATTTATGGTCCCATACAAAATTGGTGAATTTTATCCGATTCCGACTTCCAATTTTGAAATAACAGGGTGATGAGTTTTGAAAATTCAAACCGTCATGGAAGATGACGATCTTCAAAGTTGCGCTCAAAACTATTTCAATCTATTCGTCACACTAGTTCATGGACATACGAACTATTTTGGGTTATGCTGGTCTCTGAATACCGTTTCTGGAAGTACCATAAATAATAACAAACATTTAAAGAGGAAATCACATCTAATTTCATGAAAACTAAAAACATCGAAGAATATTCACGCAAAAAAACACATGCGGATTGATAAAAAGAAAAGATGTCATCTCATTACTAGGTGGATTAAGCACGTTTTTATTAAAGAAAATGGCACTACAAATGTCATTCGCTTCCTACTACTTTTTCCATCCTTTCGGGCAATTCCACGGAACGATGCCATTTTACAACTCGTCGTATGAAGTGTACCGTTGTCTAGCCATCCGTCAATGGTCGGTTCAGATAGAAATCCAAAGGTGCTGTATCTGGGCTGCATGGCGGATGAGGTAGCACTTCTTTTTTAGTGTTTGGAGATAAGTTTTTAGAGTATTTGCAATGTGCGTTCGCGCATTTTTGTAGAGTAAGATGACTTATTTTGTTGAGCCTGTCGCTAGTTTCCGATCGCGTCTGGCGTAATGTTTCTCCAAAACGTATCAATTTTTGATGATAGGATTTCTCTTGGAGCTATGGATATTGGGATTCGATTTGTTAAAGGAGAATGTTTCCCATGTACATTGAAATACATTTGATAACTTTCTGGTGTTCTTTTTCTTAAGTGAAAGAAAAAAAAAGCTTCCCGTAAATGACGTTTTGTTGTCATGATGCTCGACCTTTTGTGAATTTATATGTATACAAACCAAATAATTTACATGAGTATAACATTAGAAAAACAGTCCCAAATGCAAATAAAAGTTTCTCACTTTATCTTTTGATCATTACGGTATTATCGGTAATCGTTCCTTGTACCGCCTTACATATAATAATGGCTAAAACCATTAACTTTCGGTCTGCACAAAGTGAAACTGTCATTTACACTTTGAACCTTTTCTAATATTCATCGACACAACCCAACCAATGCTTCGACCTGAAGTAGAATACGAAATAGCTGACGCGTTAAAATTGGTGAATATTTAAACGCTTTATTAAATATAGCAACAAACTGTCAAAGTTCACGTTGTAGAAAAAAAATTATTCTGCCATATTCATCGCTTGACGACTTGTAATCGTCTTATAATCGTGTAGACTTGCAGAAGTTATCTCTAAATCCTATTTTTTACGAGCTTCATGAAAATCAGTGCAATATTTCGTACCGTTTCTTACAGAACCAAAAGCGATTTATAATTTATTTAATATTGACCATATCTGGATTTTGTCTAATATATTCGATATATCCAAATATGAAACAGGACAATATAATACAAAACTGATTTTCACATTTGCTGTGAAGTTCTTAAATATTTTTACGATTCTTCAACTCATCAGTGCGTTAGCAGTTTGTGTGGAACTAATGGTGCGACTTAGCAGTGCAACACAAACCGCTAAGCAGACGTATTGTGAATAACATTTAAATTTCTGATCCAATGTCTCCAAAACAAAACAAATTTCGTTCAACCTGTTCGGGTTCTAGTTATTTATAGGTTGAAATAAAAACTCGCCTGAATTCAGACATGGTTTACATAATCGATTTTACTATGTTTTACTACTCGTCTTCGATTCATCAATGCGTTAGCAGTTTGTATTGAACTTCGAATCATGTTTTCTGCTGATTGAATAAAAAGAGTTACTTGGGAAATCACTTTTTGAAATCGAAATCATTTCGACTCAGATTTTTTCGTTGAATGAACATCAAATATCTGTGAAAAATCGGTTCAGTGCAAAAAATAAAAGCAGAATACTGAATTTAATTTACTCGCACGAGATCTGAGAAATCTCCATCAACCGGAAATAATTCAAACTAAAAATAATAAAAACCGGATCGAACCGTTGCCGGTTGGTTTTTGTTACTGTATTTAATCGATTTTGAAGCAGTTCTAGACTTATGGATGCGGGTGGCTAGAGACTGAAAATGATTTTATTGTTTGATTTACAAGCTACTCAGCAAATATTGCGATAACGAACGACATTTGTTCTACGAGTAATGAAGAACTCGTGTTAATTGAAAGCAAAAATTGATCGCTCTCGAAATGGGTTGCGAGCTCTTATTTCATTTTCATTTTAAAAGACTGAACAGTCGAGCTGTGGTTGTGATATTGAAAATCTTCTCCTATCTTCTCTGTTGCACTTCGGCACAATACGCGATCGTTGAACATTTTCGTACCATTAGGGACTAGGGACAACATTACCTATCGTTCAATCACGAGCGTTGACGTCAGGCAAGTCGCCTACGTTTACCGCCGAGCACACATACGCCTTGTAGTATTTTAAAAATAAAACCAGATTTCCCCTTTTTTCAGTGCAAAATCTGCAACGCAAAATACTGGTTCAATAAAGAACTTACTGTGGTCACTCAAAAATTGAATTGTAATCTATCTGAAGGCAGATCGTTGAACCAATGTGAACTGACGAATACCGGTTCTTCTATTCCAAGATTTCCATTCATTTGCATTAAGTCATCTAGAATTGTTGACGTTGTTGTCGTTGAACCTCATGAGCATGAGCATTTAAAAACAGTAATGTCATTTATCTTTTCTTTCTTCTCTGGTAGCCGTATGCAGTACAAACTAGATTGGAATGTTTTAAGCTCCTTGAGTGGAATCCAGTTCGGTTCAAGGCAGGCGCGTATACAGGGGGGGGTTTTAGGGGTTCAAACCCCCCCCCCCCCCCCCCCCGAAACAAAAAATTATAACCCATGGGAAACATTGTGATATAAATTGTACATGTGTTGATTTATCACCATGTTCTAAACCCCCCCCCCCCCCCCCCGAAAATTTTCTCTGGCTACGCGCCTGATAATGGGACCTAATTAGATTTGAAGACTAGCTTGACGTGTGCGTTTTCTGAACTGTCCATTCGAGCATCAGTCAATTCGTGAACGATGAAGAATTCATTACACGATGGAATTGTGGGATTCAGTAAACAACAATTCCAATAACGTACATTCCTTATTTAGGAAATTGATTCGAAGAAGTGATGACAAATACTTTCAACTTATATCTAATGCATATCTCTGCAGTTCACAATCACCTCGCATATAAAAAAATCTTATATTTTTCTCATCCGAGGAAGAAAAAACAGTTCTTGATAAAACTTTAAATCGATGACCTTGAACCAGGCGCGTAGCCAGAGAAAATTTTCGGGGGGGGTTTTAGAACATGGTGATAAATCAACACATGTACAATTTATATCACAATGTTTCCCATGGGTTATAATTTTTTGTTTCGGGGGGGGTTTGAACCCCTAAAACCCCCCCCTGTATACGCGCCTGCCCATTATATTTACAAACATGCGGTGTTTGATGATAGCTGATAATGAACGACAAACTGAAAATCCTGATCGATGAAACGCTTGTAACACATTATTATTGTTTACATTCAGTACCAATGCACTAAATGTTATGTAAATAAATTTATTCAATCAACTCACAATATCGATTACCTTTCAGATCCAGTGGAGGCAGCAGACAGCGAACAAATTGTGATTTTTGAAATTGTCTTAAATTGGCAGTAATTGTTTCGGACCCGGACCCGGATCAACGAACAAAATGCATCGCGCGAGAACGGCTCTCCAGCTTATCAGTCACCCTGTTGGGCAGCAAAATTTCGGTTCGTGGTTGATCCACCATCCGTCATCGAAGGTAAAAAAAAGTACAATCGTGAAACTTTGATACTCTGATGCAAACTAGCAAATTATCGTCTCAGTTAACCGGTGAGCTTGTGGCAGCATCCTCGGTGAAACTATACAACTCTGCTGCAGCAGAACCTTTCCTCAATGGCTCCTCGTCCAACTACATCGACGACATGTACAGTGCCTGGCTTAACAATCCAGCCTCGGTTCATGCGGTAAGATGTACTACAATAACATTTGGTTTGGATTATTCGCATCTGTCTGTCATTTTAGTCCTGGGACGCATACTTCCGTAACAACTCGTATGATGCTCCACCATCCTTGGTTACCATTCCAAGAAATCACGTTCCTGCATCTCAATACATCGGAAGTTCCTTACCAGCCGTGTCAAGCCCTGGTGGCGCAATCGGCGGACGGATTGACGATAAACTGATTGATGATCATCTGGCTGTGCAAGCTATCATTCGAAGCTATCAGGTAAATTGTCGTGTCCCGTAGTACCTGAATGCTTGCTCCCAAATTATATATTTTTTCACAGTAGTGTTCATGCACTTTTCAATCAGTTGTGCTAAGGCTAGGGTGTTGTTCGACACAGTTTCCCTATACGAACACTCTGTAGGGGTTTTCAGGTTCACTTAATTGTTTTTCATTGCCAGAATGATGTCTGTAATTTGTCTAGTGCGTACTGCATGAAACTAGTGATTCGTCGCGATTTGTATCAACTAATTATACAGGATCAACCCTAAGAATAAATTTAATTCCATCTTCTAAATAAAGAAAACTCGCCGCACGTTCAAGTTAGTTACCACCTTTGCACTAATTGTAGCACTGGAGAATTAGCGAGTAAATAGATTTTTTCTTCCTGCGCTCGTGGATGACGAACTCGTTGTGTCTAATGATTAGGCACTAACGTTTTCGTATCGGGACCATATTATGAATACATTCGAACAAACGGATCCCGACTTAAAAGTGCAATTGGTGTTGCATGATGGTGAACTCTTTCAAAAAACAACTGACAATAATAAATCTAGCACATCAATAATGTATACTCATAATGTAACACTTCAAATCATTCAATCAACACCTTCATCCAACAGTCTCGAGGCCATCTGGTAGCGGATATTGATCCGCTGGGTATTCTCAATTCCGACATCCAGAGGGACCCGGATCATAACCTACGTGCAAACGAAAAAGTCACTCGTACTTACATGCAATTCGGTAATTTTTTTTTCAAACCAATTATTTTTTGTGTAATTGATGAAAAATTGAGATTCGGACAAACTTGGCGTGTACATAAATAGCAAAAGTAGTCAACATAACGGAACTCTAGTCCTAAATATAGTACAGGGTGTGCTTTTTGCTGTGAGCTATAACCGTGTGATTTGGTGTGTAACATAGGGTTAGGTTCATGTGACTGGTCGAACGAAATCACTGGTGTTTTTGGTCGTATGGTACAGTATTGTAGTCTTGTATCGTGTCTAATTTGTGTGTTGTGAAACTCTATGTAAGCGTTTTTTTGACATTTAGGTCCCCACCAATCTAGCCCTGCAAGTTCCTTTGATAACAAACAATATTATCAAAAAAAAAAAATTTAATGCAAATTATATTGTATTTCTTCTTTAATTTCTATTCCGTTGCTGTGACGTGACGATATACATACTGGATAACAACTGTTTGTCAAATCATACTTATAATATATGTTACTAATATTAATCTTCGAAACTCGGATACGTCATATTTCGCGTTGTACAATGCCAAAAATTACTCGTGCTAAATTTGTCAAATGAATCGTCACAGATCCGAGGTCATAACATTGCCAAACTAGACCCGCTTGGAATCAGTAACGTGGACCTAGATGATAAAATTCCTACGGAGTTACTGTATTCTTCCTACCGTTTTGGTGAGTATCTTAGACCTGTGTCATTTCATTCACTAGCGTAGACAATTTTCTTGACTCATCAGATGAAACCTGTCATTTCCTCCGATGTTAATTTCGTAGTCGTTTGTTGGTTTAGAGCTAAATAAGCCAGCCAACCTATGAAGTAATATTGTTTTCTTTCTGTATTTATAATAACTGTTTTAGATCTATAAATTTAAGTTTTTTTTTGACTGCATTGATTCACACTGGTTTCTGTTCGTACAATTTGTATTATTGATTTCAATCCTAATTAGTTAATTGTTCTTGTTTATACAACAGTAAAACCACTCAAACCATTTTCAATGTGGTTAATTACAATCAGCCATGCAAGGTTGTTGCAAACATAATACTTCTATGTCAAAGCACATGAAGAATAAATTTTTGAATATCCATTCTATCTTTTTAAGCATTCAATGTAGTGATTAGATAAACCGAGTGACACTTTGAACGATCCATTGTTTTGTCAGCAGAATCGAAATGAAATCAGGTTAAGGAAAAGTGTTTTACTATTTCATTTGACCATAAAAAAAAACAACATTGTTGAAAAAAGGGGGAAGTTGTACACGCAGAAAACTATATTTTAAATTTAAAAATATTGTACTTTGAATGCAATGAAATTGTTTATATTTGATATTCACTTCGAAGCAAAAATTGTTCGTTTCTACAAACAAACAAAAAATAAATAAAATGAATAATAAATACAAATATATTGTCTACTATATCGATTTTGATTGGTTCTTTTCGGCAAGCATTAATTGAGAGAGACGGAAGATAGCAAATGCAAAGACCGGTAGGTATACTAGATTGAATCAGTTATAAATTTAGAACGGAAAAGATAGCCTAGGCAGGCTCATATAAGCATGATCAGAAGAAAGAAATTAATTCTATTTTACCTTTTACTTGAGGGGATCGAACACTAAATTCGAGTTCCCAAGTATGGTCGTGCAACAAGTGTAGTTCTTCACCACACTATGCTACTGACACCGGCAGTTACCTGAAAAGACGGATTTTCATTTCCTATCTTTCGTCTCTCTCAGTTAATGCTTGCCGAAAAGAACCAATCAAAATCGATATAGTAGACATTATACGGCAATTAAAACCAAATAACACTAATATATTGTGTTTCGAATTCAAAAATATATTTGTTACAGTAAGATCTTTTTTACGCGGGAATACTTACCACACAAGAAAACGCGCTCAAAAAAAACTTCAGAAATCCGCGTAAAGACTGACAAAACTATACAAAAACATTTTTGTTGCCAAATGTCTTCAAAAATTCATAAAACTTCTAGATCTGGTGTTATCTCATCAACAATTTATTGGAAAATAATCGACTTTAATTTCCTAAATCGATTTTTTTATGTTGAAAGCTAGGAACGCATGAAACATCGAGATCTGGTGTAATGTCGAAAAATATTTTCAGAGATCTATTAATAAAAAAGTTCGGAATAACGCCAGATTTCGACGTTTCATGCGTTTCTAAGACAAAAGAATAAAACCGCATGATTCGCATATAAACCACATAACTTTGGAAATATGTGTAATAAAATCGCGTAACTTTGAAAATCCGCGCAAAAAACCGCTTAGAACATATCAAAAAATATGTCAGTGTATTTGATTCATAGCAAATAGGTTATGTCTCTACAGTCTTAGTTGTTTCGAGATATCAATGTACACTGTTTCCAGAGATTACCTTCAATAAAATTATTAAATTTGAATTTGAATCTCAATATATTCAATTCTATTATGCATTATAGTAACAATTGAAAGATAGTTTTGTTTGATTCAAATTTTAATTCAAAAATAGTTTTATTTAATTCCAATACATGTTTGAAGCTGACTTAAAGACTCAATGTATTCGAATATGATATGTTCTATTTCTCTGCGTGTACATGACTTTCTTGTAAGCATCCTAGAAAACACGACAAAATAATAACCATAATGTTTAGAAATTACTCTACGTCTGCGTGAATCCAAGGTTAAATTTGCCTGAAAACCTCGGATTAGGATGCTTTTTATTGTTCGAGTGAGAGTGTCTGGTTTGGAAGCAACTCTGATTTCGTCCAGCCCAATGTAAAATTTTCGGTTTAGGTGGATATTTAAGGTACTTCTTGGATCGGAGATTTGAAAGCCGCAAATGTACTCGAAATTTAATAATAACGTCTTCTGAAGTAGGTCGAGAAGATGTTTGGTTTAGATAACAGAAATTAGATCCTTCAAGAGGACAATGAGCCGAATCATCCGAGCCGCATTCCACATTGCATTGACACTCTCAATTTCTCGACGCAAGCTCTGTCAAAAATGTTCGGGTCAACAGGAAAGAAATTTGTAATATTTGAACTAGTAATCTCAGAAAATTAGGAAGACTTAGCATTATTTTTTAACCGGCTACCCTGAAAACCTTGTCGAAACCATGTCTCACGTGGTGTTAGTGATTGTATTGTTCACTGATTGATCGCGTCGAAACTGTTCTGATTAATTTCACTGAAAATAAAAGAGAAAATTTCGGTATCACCATGTGATTAGGACATCGTACGATAAGCCCTTGCGAATGTTATAAAATGTAATGCTGATTGTTCGGCTCTATATAGTTTCATGTACAAAAAAATCGATATAATTTCGTAGGCGGAATCCTAATCTGCGGAATTATATACACTATGCTTGAATTCAATGCTTAAAACTCGAGTAATGGGCTTTTTTCTTGTAACTTTCGAAAGGCCCTATTCTATGATATGCCCTAATTACATGTTGGTACCGATTTAGGGGTTTAGCCTATTTTTGTGTTAGGGCACATAACTAAATTTATTTTATATTAAATTTAACTCTCCTATTCGACTCGTCAGTGCATAGCAGCTCATGTGAAACTGTTATGCCACCTAGCTGTTCAACATAAAACGCTCAAACTTTTTGTTGTGCTGATGAACACAATCAAATATATTTTATTCTAATTTTATGTTTCGTCTTCGGCTTCCATTACTTTCGAAATAGTCCGCCTTCTTTTTTGTGCAACAGACTGTAGAGAATAGTGACTCATGGGTAATCACATGTGATTAAGAAATTCCACAAATAAAACACTTACAAACAATAATATAATGGAGGAACCTGTATAACAACGAATGCAAAGAGATGCAATCAAAAAGATTCATTATATTTTCATATTAGGCGAGCAATGTTTATAGGATTAGATTTTATTGTTCGTAGTTTCCAATACATTTTTTTTAAGGAATCTTCTATTTTTACTTATAAAAAATTAACAAAACTGTAGAAAAGTATGATCAGCAATAGTTATTACATAACAATGCATTTTGATAAATCAACCATTTGCACGAAAAATACTTAGTTGGAATTATGTGCTATAGGAATTATAACATTGATAGAATATAACACTTACATAGATTGCAGCTTGCATTTTAATATCAGCTACCTGAGAAGATATGTAAAATTATGATATCGGAAGATCTTGGTTAGTGTTCTTTATTTATTTCAAGAAACTATTTTCGGCAGATTGTACTTACGTGAGGTCTGTCTGTTCCCTTTTCTGCGTAATATCCTATTGCAACAAGGCTGTTTATCCCAGTATAAAATTTCGTAACGCTTATCTCCAATTCGAAGTCCAATAGCCAAGCCGCACATTTCAAGCTACCAATCATGACACTGTCAACTGAAACGTACTTGACTGAGTCCACTCGCCAGATTTCAATTATACTATCTTTTATCTTTGAGACAAGCGGATACTTAAAAGTTTAGGCGAAGATGTTTATCGCACGGTTTTAACGCTGACCCAACGTAAGAATGCTCTTGATTTTTTACTTATTTGTGTTCAAATAGATTTTTGTGCTTTCTATAAATTATTGGAACTTTTTTTCGCTAAATTTTAGACTTTGTTGTTTGTTATGTTTGTTTGTACATTACTGTTGTTTCTCAAAACGCAGCTCCTAATTTGAAATGGGTTTCAAAATTTTGCTTTCATTCAACTAACAATTTCAAAAAAATGAGTTTTCGCTTCGATCATACGATAGTTTTCCAGACGACTATCGCCTGATGGGCATATCAAATTGGCATACCGGTTTGAAATTTGTTAAAATATTTAATTTAATCACTTTTACTAACTTTGCACCATTTTGATTTTTGACTATGCACCTCCAAGCATCGTTTAATATATGAAGGTATAGCTTTATTGACGCTTGATATTTTATAGTGTTTTCATTTTTTTACACTGGTCCACCGTTTGTTTACACTAGAAAACTGGTAGACCGATGTAAAGAAAACAGAAAACGCTATAAAGCTGTAAATATTACCTAAATGACGAGTTTCTGCTGGTCTGTGGTTAAGCGAGAAGTACACCCACATTTCTTTGAAAATAATTCCATGCTCCGAATTTCAATTGTACTTTGCTAAAGTTTCAAACCAAAATCGTTGTTTATTTCTCCGTTCTCAAATTTTCCCATTTTTTTATTCCGATTCACCTCGGAAACAGAGGAAACCGATATGGATCGAGTGTTCAAACTTCCCAGCACTACCTTCATAGGGGGCAAGGAAAAGTTCCTGCCACTGCGTGAAATTCTCGGTCGATTGGAACGGGCCTACTGCAATAAAATTGGTGTGGAGTTTATGTTCATCAATTCGCTGGACCAGTGCAACTGGATTCGCGAACGGTTCGAGACACCCAACATTATGACTTACACGAACGAAGAGAAACGATTGATTCTGGCACGGTTGACCCGTGCCACCGGATTCGAGGCATTTTTGGCGAAAAAATTCTCCTCGGAAAAGCGATTCGGTCTCGAGGGTTGTGAAATCATGATTCCGGCAATGAAGGAAGTAATTGACATCTCGACTAAGCTGGGCGTTGAATCCATCATCATGGGTATGCCACATCGTGGCAGATTGAACGTTTTAGCTAATGTTTGCCGTAAACCATTGAACCAAATATTCTCACAATTCGCTGGACTGGAAGCTGCTGATGATGTGAGTTAGTTTATTTCGATAGCAAACTAATTTATTGACATATATTCCGACTTTTCAAAGGGTTCCGGTGATGTGAAATACCACTTGGGAACTTACATTGAGCGTCTGAATCGCGTCACAAACAAAAACATTCGTCTGGCGGTCGTTGCTAATCCATCCCATCTGGAAGCTGTCGATCCAGTGGTACAAGGTAAAACACGTGCCGAACAGTTCTACCGTGGAGATGGAGAGGGAAAGAAGGTGATGTCTATTCTATTGCACGGTGATGCCGCTTTCTGCGGACAGGGTGTTGTTTACGAGACCATGCATTTGTCTGATCTGCCTGATTACACCACCCACGGTACGGTTCACATCGTTGTGAATAATCAGATTGGTTTCACTACTGATCCCCGTCACTCGCGTTCATCGCCATACTGTACTGATGTAGCGCGTGTCGTGAATGCTCCGATCTTCCACGTGAATTCGGACGATCCGGAAGCAGTTATGCATGTGTGTAAAGTAGCTGCTGAGTGGCGGGCGACGTTCCACAAAGATGTGGTTATCGATCTAGTCAGCTACCGTCGTAACGGTCACAACGAAATTGATGAGCCTATGTTTACTCAGCCGCTTATGTACAAGAAAGTTCGAGGTATTAAGCCGGTATTGGATATTTACGCCAATCAATTGATCACTGAGGGTTGTGTGACCGCTGAGGAGGTTAAAAGCGTGAAGGATAAATACGAGAAGATTTGCGACGAAGCATTCGAGCAGGCTAAGTCCGAAACACATATCAAGTACAAGGACTGGTTGGATTCGCCGTGGTCTGGATTCTTTGAAGGCAAAGACCCACTGAAGGTTGCACCAACTGGTGTTATTGAAGAAACGCTTGTTCACATCGGAAATCGGTTCTCGGCACCACCACCGAATGCCGCTGAATTTGCCATCCACAAAGGTCTCATGCGTGTTATGTCGGCTCGCAAAGAAATGGTTGATAACAAAACGGTTGATTGGGCCCTGGGAGAAGCTATGGCGTTTGGATCACTGCTGAAGGAGGGTATTCATGTGCGCCTGTCCGGTCAGGACGTGGAACGTGGTACGTTTTCGCATCGTCATCATGTCCTGCATCATCAAACTGTCGACAAGGCTACATACAGACCGTTATGTCATCTGTACCCCGATCAGGCACCGTACACGGTATGCAACAGTTCCTTGTCCGAATTCGGTGTTCTAGGATTTGAGCTAGGTTATTCGATGACAAACCCGAACGCCCTGGTCATTTGGGAGGCTCAGTTCGGTGATTTCAATAACACCGCTCAGTGCATTATCGATCAATTCATTTCATCTGGTCAAGCAAAATGGGTCAGACAAAGCGGTCTCGTTATGTTGCTTCCTCATGGTATGGAAGGTATGGGTCCGGAACACTCGTCGGCCCGTGTCGAGCGGTTCCTGCAGATGTGCTCCGACGATCCGGACTATTTCCCGCCAGAATCTGAGGAATTTGCCATCCGTCAGCTGCACGACATCAACTGGATCGTGGCAAACTGTTCAACTCCGGCCAACTACTTCCACATCATGCGTCGACAGATTGCGCTACCTTTCCGTAAACCGTTGATTCTGCTAACGCCTAAGTCGCTGCTGCGTCACCCGGAAGCCAAGAGTCCCTTCAGCGAAATGGTCGATGGTACCGAATTTCAGAGGTAAGCTGCTCGTGTTATCATCAGATTAAAAAACCCGATCGCTCCCCATCATATTGGAAAAAAATGTAACGATAATTATCATTTATAGAATCATCCCGGATGCTTCGGCCGCTTCCGAAAATCCAACTAAAGTCAAGAAACTAATCTTCTGTTCCGGAAGAGTGTACTACGATATCTTGAAGGCTCGACGTGAACGTAAACTGGAGTCAGAAATCGCAATCAGTCGATTGGAGCAGGTTCGTATATTCGATGATTCGTAACGGTAGAACAATTATACAATAACAAACAATCGTTACAGATCTCACCATTCCCGTACGATCTGATAAAGGCTGAATGTGCTAAGTACCCGAATGCCGAAGTGGTATGGGCCCAGGAAGAGCACAAGAATCAAGGCTACTGGACCTATGTTGCGCCACGATTCGACACCGCTATTAATTCGACCCGCGATCTCAGGTATGATATTGTGTCATCACTTCTGCATCTTGTTTTGAAATCAAACTCATAATCATGCGATACCTCCATTATCCTGTTCCTTAGATTGGCAATCTAGTGCAGCATACTGCACATATATTACCTCTTATACTCCATTTAAGCTAAAAGCCGGCAATCTCTTTAAAATTTTATTAAGCACTTAAACTCTCAAACAGCACCTTTCTCAAAAGTATTTTCTACATCAAATACGATTTCAAGTTCCACCAAATGCAGGAATATCTGACCTGTTCTCCTCGCTATCATTAATGTAAAACTCATCGATAGAAACAAAATCAATTCTGCTGCCGTGAATGCACTTTCCCTAAACTCTTACACTATACTCTCAATCTTTTTCTGAACTATTCATCAAGAGCTTCTATTTGGTTTTGATGTATATTCTAAGTTTTGTTTTGGTTGTGTTAGCTTCTTTGTTCTGGTTCGCGCTCAAAGTTAGAATACTTCCCTTTTGGTTGGTCCTGATATATGCTCTTATGCAATACCACAAGAGGTTCGTGAAGTGTTGCTAGTAAGCACGTACTTCAATCTGCATTTACAGGCGAACTATTTTTTTTCACTATCCGAGAGATGATTGGTAAATTTAATGTTTAAACTTCACATTTATCTTTTTTAACAGACTTTTATTAGTGTGAATCTGTAAAAATTAGGTCTGAATTTCCAAATTACATTCTTTTCGAAGATAATGTGTCTAATGGTTGCTTGTACGTTATATTTCAAATGACAATCACTACTATTATACCTAAACTATGACACATAACCGGATGATTGTTATCTAAAATGTGCTCCGAGCTTTTGTAGATTATTAGCATTCGTTTGACATTAAGTTTGAAGTGGTTGTTGTATTTTAACCTTATTTGTTTTGTTTTTCGATGATTCCTGAGTTATTAATAGTTTATTTGTACTAGTACAATTCGTAAAGTTCCGAAACCACATCAAACCAATATCAACACAATAGTTCACTGTAAAGCCATTTCCCTTACCTCTTAATTCGCGCCAAACCAAACGAAGAAATAAAAAATAATAATCCAGTACATACATAGGAACACCCTTTCTCCGTTCCGTTACAGCGATGATGATGGCGATGTAGTAGCGTGTTACCAGAACCAAACTGAATGTTCACAATCTACCTTCACCACTACCGCTACCCCAACTACAGCCCAATCGGCACCGGCAACAGCGACAGCCGCAGACGCATCATCATCGCCCAGTTCCTCTATCGCTACTACATCTTCTACCGCTACAGTCACTTCTTGGCTAGCTCGTTTCTTTGGCCGGAAAAAGATGACCCAATCCTCTGTTACTTCCATCAATCCCTCGATCAAATCATCTAGCTCATTCAACACTTCTTCAAATTCAACTCCTCCCAGCATTACTAACTCTACCGTTATCGCAAGTACTAGTAGTAATCTACATAATCACAATGATAAACGTATTGACAGTGTGCAAGACAAGTTTGTGCTGCAGAAATCAGCCCAAGGATTCAATATTTGCCAAGGCTCCTTCAATACACCATCCGAAGATACACCAAAAGGTCGTAAAGTGAAAATCTCATCGAGACCACTTAGGTGAGAGGACGTTCTGCCACCGATGATGGCAGGCGAGATGTCATTTCGTTTTATAAACTGTGTTATGTAACTGCAGTCGCCTGATGGCTGCGCTGTGTATGAAACCAAACACTTATTGAACTATCCAGTTTCCTTTCGTTGCTCTCCTTAAAACTATTGATGGTCTCATAGCTGGAAAAGTGTTTCTCGTCTCGGTGTCTACCGACTAGAGACATGTTTTGTTCCGAACGTGTTTTTTTTCTGTTTATTTATGCTTTTTAATTCTAAAGATACTTTAGTTGTTCTTTTTCTTGCTTTGGTTCCGTTGTTTTTCTTGAGTTCTTTTGATTGGATTGAACGAATTGGCTCTCTTTAGTTTAATTTTCTTTTCTGATATTGAATCCATCGCAAATTAAATTTGTCTTTTTTCTTCGAACACTCGAATAAAAAACACACACTGACTCGCACACATTTACACTACTACATGTATATTAGTACACATGTTACGTACAGAGAATTCGATTATTGATCATTACTAGACTGCTGTATGTTTGATGATCAATGAACGAATTCTCAGCTTTTATATACCATAACATAAAATAATAGAGTCCTTAAATCATTTGAATGTTGCTACCATATGCGATGTATATATTTCATTCGTTTTGTCCCGATTTCTGTTGAGGAATGCTAAGGGCATATTGTGTATATTGTTAGAAAAATGGTTGAGAAATTAGACTTCACGTCCTATGGAACCTGTTGACATATTATGTTATTAATAGTAGACAAAGCGTCATTTATCATTAGCATGCTTGCATGGCTGCATGAGTAAATAAATTCATATTATTGACTAAACTGCATTCCAATGGTATTCAGTCTAGAAAAAAATCGAACGAGCGCCTACGGGAAGAGTGTCCAATGAAAGTAAAGATATTTCTTTGCCTATGCGATGGCTCTTTTGGAAAATGTTGCATGTTGGTGGCTCGAAAGATTTTCTTCATTGGAGTAACCAAGTTCGACTCCTGCAATATGACAATATAGTCGTTACGCCCATATATGCCCCTCTTATCTTTTTTAGAATTAGTTCTCTTTTATGTTCCATCCTTGGTTTTCTTAGATAACTATATCAATTGTTATTATAACTCTATAGTCCTAGCTTAACAATTTTCTTTCAGTTTGCAGCGTTAGAATACTCGGGCTTTGTATTTAGTCCATTCACAATGCTTTCGATCTTCAATAGTTTGTATTTCTGTATTTCACAAATATGTCTGATCTTCCATTCATCTCAGCTCCAATAGTCATCTCATATACGAAAACCATAAGTTAGAGTGAGATCATCTGTCTCTGTTGAGTAGATTTACTTTCAGGGTAAGATGAAAATAGGATCTTTTATTTCGCGTCGCTATAACAGCACTTACCTTACCTAACAGCTATAGTCCTGGGGTGTCCTTTGCTGTATCAAGCATACGTCTACACACAACTCGGTCCATGGCTGCTCGTCGCCAGCCACTCAAGGCACGGATGCTTCTGAGATCACCCTCCACTTGATCGATCCACCTTGCTCACTGCGCTCCTCTTCTTCTTGTACCAGTCGGATTAGATTCAAGAACCATTTTCACTGGGCTATCGTCCGACATCCTTATGACATGCCCAGCACATCGTAGACTTCCGATTTAACGCTATAACAGCAGTAATGCACAATTTTTGAACTATTTTTTCTGTGGAATTTCTTCTTAAAGCCGAAGCAAATAAATTGTATCCGATTTTATAACAATTCGTTGATTTAAAGTCTAGTAATCGATAAAATAACATGGCGACTATACAAATGAGATGACTATTGGTACAATAGCCTCACGATTACTCTACGAAAAAAAACTCTTTCGTGGCAGTATTAATAATGCCTTGCAAATCACACAGTCAACGATTATACAACTGATGTCTGCCACAATGTCATGTCCCTTCACTTTGACAAATGTCATTCTGACAATGTTCGATACTTATTAAATTCCTCGCATAGTTTTCAACGATCGACAAAGCAGCGAAGTTCATTTTAATGTCCTTGTAATCAGGTATTCGAGTTATAATGGATGATTCTTAGAATATTTGAGCCATGTTCAATATGACATGTGACGAGATACCGAGCTCAGATGGTACATGATTGACCACTTTCGAAATTAGGTGTAATCAAGCCAAGATTTCGTCTTCTTTTTACATGAATATAGCACCAATTTACAAAACAAAAACGATCATAGTGAGACTGCAAAAAATAAAGAGAGAGCATTTATATGGTAGTTATCTAAAATTCGGCGGAAAAAATCCGAAATAAGGTGAACTGTATAACGTCTGGACGACAGAACACGAATCTTTGCAGGCGGATAACCTTAGAGCGGCTCTTACAAGAGAATTATTTATGTAATTTTTAATGCTTACTAAAGTAAATGACATTTCGAATTTGTGTGAAAAATTCATGACACTTTTAATGATCGTGTAAGGGCCGCTCGAAACCCTGATCACTGTGGAAATTATTAGAAATTACGTTTTCGATATACGCACTAAGAATGTTGAAAAATTACATCGAATTTATATTTTAAACGAATATATAACTTTTTCTTCGATAATTATGGAAAATGGTTTTGAATACCACACAAATATTGAAATTTTTGCAGTTTTGTGCCAATTAACAATAATGTCAAAATGTCGATACCGTTTTCCAACGTCCAGGTGCCACTGATGCTATACGTTCTTTTGAGTGGGCCAATCTATTGTTATTTCAAGCATTTTCACTGCATTCAAAATGTGCATGCGAAATTCCAGCAACCAAACACCCCCAAACATTCACTTTGCCTGATGTTTGACAGTGCACTAGACGAAAATCGGTACTGTTTCTCAATCAGGCACGCTTAACTTGAACCTATAGCCAAAAAAGTTGCTTATGTTATCCCGTGATTGAAAAGTCATCAACATTTGATGTCTCTTTGTATTTGTATCTTAGAAAATAATGAATAATTCTCTGTGATCAGTTTTAAACAACGTAACTAGTTTTGTAATTTGCCTTCGATAACTAAAAATCGAATATCAGAAGAAAATATACACAATTGAAATTATGCCAATTGAACATTATTTCAAATAACCATTGTGATAAGCATATTCATGCCAACTATCGTATATTCATATGATCGATGATACGGAATTAGATTTTATGACATAACCACACTAAATAAACTGAATGAATATCGTTTGATAGCTATCATCGGTTTGAGTTCGGTTCACAAGATGGATGCAGCACATGTTTGACTGATATCAGTGGTTTTTAATATTAACCATCGATGACTATCGAGTTGATTTTCTAAGCTTATGTTCAAGTTGAATGTAATTATAAACGTTTTATACGCACATGTAATGAACGTGTAAACAAACCGCTGTTAGCTATCAAATGATGTTCATGAAATCAGTTTTGTGAGCGTTATGTCATATTCGGGCTATAGCTGTCAAATTCAGCATCTTGTAAATCCCCATTGTCAAATTTTGCAAGAATGAGCAAACAAATTTATTTTTGATGTCACGATATAGAACCAAATGCTCTATCGTGTTGAATTAGTTTTTTCATGAACTTAACATAACCTCACAAAATTAGCATATTCAAAAGATAAATAAACCGCATATAGATGTCAATTATGAACAGAATTCATGTGCTCATTCATGGCTTCATTTTGTATAACCTTATTAGATTTAGCACGAACATGACATAACCTCACAAAATTAATTAGATTTTTTATCGTGACGTCACAAATGCAAAAGCGTTAATCCTTCACAGTTCAGCGGTACTGTTTACAAACAAGTTTGAAAAAAAACATCTCATCATTACACTTTGCAACTAGTCACTTTTATTTAATAAATCTAGAACAAACCAGTCCCGGGTTGGCGGTTCAATGCATAGGACGCTAGTCTTACAAGCCAGTTGTCGTATGTTCGAGCTCCGACCTGGAAGGGTTCTTAGTGTCAGTAGGATCCATAGTACTAGCCATGCAATGATTCTGTACACTAAGAATCGGCTGCGAAGCCTGTGTTGAAACAAAAAGGCCAAATTCCACAAAAGGAATGTAGTGCCAAGACAAAAAAAAGAACAAACCAAATCGAATCGTCAACAAATGTTTTTTAAACTCTATTTAGGCAAGATGGACCTTGAACGGTCTCATTCGTCAGTCAACAGACAAACAAAAATAACTATTTATAAAGAGTACTGTTGAACTGTTAAAACTGTTCATCCGATTGATGTTAGCAGTGATGGTAAAAAACCTAATTGAATGAACATCGTTTGACATCTGGCGGTGGTTTGTTTACATGTTCATTCTAATTTGAATACGTGTTATTAAAAATGTAAACAACCACCGGTACGTGTCAAACATAAGATCTATTCATCACGGGTTGATTTTCGATGTCATCTTGCAAAACCTAATTAGGTTTTTTACCGTGACGTCAAATTAGATTTTTTATCGTGACGTCAAATATGAACAAGCGTTCATCCTTGACAGTTCAGCGGCACTGCCTCAATTTATTAGACAATTCAGCAGTACTGTTTACATGCTCGTAAGACAATTTGGTTCAACATAAGAAAGACATGGGTATTGGCCTTATGTTCAACCAAGTTGCCTTACAAGCATGTAAACAGTATTGCTGAATTGTTATATGAATTGAGGTTAGTAGTTATGGTAAAAAAAAAATCTAATGGGCATGCTACTAGGTCACCAAATTCATTCGCCAGTGAATGCTCTCACAAAATTCACGAAGGTTCGACTGTAGAACGTACTGCATTAGTTGCTCAAATATATACTAATTATCAGCACGTTTAGTATCAAATTTTGGCTTAGTTTCAACAACTAGCTTCGTGAGAGAAGTTGCTATACTCAAAAACACCCTGCAAAAGCTTATTATTTTGTACTATTTGGAATCGCTGTAGCATCCTCAGTTTCATCGTTTTGGCTCTCATGAAGTGTGGGTCTCAATTATAATTCATTTATGTTTAATATTCTCATTCAGTTCGTGCATCTATTTACCGACAGGCAACGGACTTAGCTCGTTATCAGTAATAGATTAGCATTATCGCTTTAGAATGTGTTTCTAACAATGAATTTTACAGTAGCTAGCATAATTAATCAGCCGCTTGTATCACTAACCCTAAAACCAAGTTGTTAAACTTTCATGAAATATCCACATCGGAAGCAGAACAATATTGAACAGGCTCTCTAACTATCTCTCTATAATTTCTTTCTTCTCCACAATACATTTTTCACCACAATCGAACAGCTACGTGGGACGCGTATGTGCAGCATCTACGGCCACCGGCTCCAAAGCCCAGCACACGAAGGAGTTGAAGAACCTGTTGGATCATGCCATGGCCTTATAAATGGGAGTAACGTGCAACACACAGCTCTTCTAACCCTTGGAACCACACAAACACACGCGTGTCTGTTAGAAATCTGCTTCTATTCCTATTTAGCCACGACTAGTATTTGTAAGAGATTTTTTTTTTACTACAAAGTTATATCAGTGCTACTTACAAATCGCTGTTGTTTGAAAGATAGGTATTTATTTAATATTGAAATGATGTAAAAATAGTACCAAACAAGTCTGATTCAAAAATGATGAATTTTTCGGAATGATTTTTTATTTTCGATAAGAAAATCGAAATTTGAATCACACGTGTTTTTATTTCCTAGAAATCTAAGCATAAAAAATAAACACTGTAAAGTTGAAGTATTTAACATTAGTAGCTTATATATTACCAATTGTGTCGAACATTTCGAGTTTGAATCTGATGAATCGAGTAATTCGAGATTGTATGATATTTTTGTGGGAAAACTGATTGTTGAAAAGTTCTTATATCGATTTTTGGTAGTTTAAACGACGAGGTGAAATATACGAAAAGTTCTGTTCGACAAATGTAAATCTATTTGATATTACACTCATTATAAACAAGTGCGGGAACTTACCAACACTATCCGTAGACATATACTGCTTTTAATTTTGCTTTGTTAGGTAAACGAGCACGACGACTTGTCAGCGCTTTTACCAGCAAACATATTCTAACTCTGATCGATGGGCTTTGAACAGAAAATCTGAGTAATTTATTTAAAAATTTGCAGGATCATTTATCCAGTCATCCTGAACATAAACAGCAAGTAGTTTCCTTTGCAATCCTAATCCAAAAGTATAGATCTAGTTATGCATGTAGTGTTGCTATTACATACTAGGGATTTGTAGAAAATATGAAATGTTGGAGTAATTTAGTCGTGGTTGTCGAATTTTCATAAAAGAATAAAAATTGCGATTCTACAGTTGGTAATGTTTTTGTTCAAATCAATTTTAAATGTTTCAATAACACAAATAAAATCGCTATTTTGATTTGATGCGACATGGAGAAGTGAGAAAAAATACACTAGAGTGTGTGTTCGTTTTATAGTTTTAGTAAATTATTCATGTGACCATTATTATTAAATTACTTATATGTTGACCATCCAATTATATGAATGAAAGGAACAGAACGAACGCAAATAATCAAAATAAAAAACTAATGGAGTAAATCAAGACAGCTGGAATGTTAACGAATACATTTATTTTCCTTTGTTGCTGTAGATATCACATGATTCCGTTTCATGATCTTTGCTTTTGTACATTTTTCTTTGCTTAACCTATAAGATATCTATAATCAAATTGAATACATTTCTATAAATATTGTTCCCTCAAATTAGTGCTTGTCACTTGAATCCAATGGAATCTCTAAAATGATAGAAATATTCTGTATCAAACAAAACCCCGCACACAAAATGAAGTACCTTATTTGTGTTGTATGAAACCTACTTCAACTTTGAAAATATTATAATGTATTGCACAGTAATAGTTAATTTATATACATTTACGGCATCAACAATACTAGAAAACGCCAAAAGGAATAATATTTTGAGAAACGCACTTACAACGTTAACACTTGGCACTCTACGATGGAATCGTTAAATGGATCTACTTATGCGGCGACAAATGACAGTGATATTAAAGCACATAGGTAGTTAAGTAAAATGTGTATGTGTCATTTATTTTCCTTTCTACAATATCACCACCATATTCAGATAAAGTATTAGTTCTCAACGTATGCATGAGCAATACACGTAGGCAGGTATCGGCAGTTTTTAAAGAGATATGACTCAAAAATGCCATACCATGTTCTTAATTTTTTTAAACGATTCTTCTAAAGCACCACTTCGTTTTGATATTCTATCAGACCCTGTCTTGGATTCAAAACAGATAAAATGATCCTAGAAAAATCAGTGTTATCATTTATTCATTGTTAATACAGTACAGGAGTACTATCGAATGGTTATTCTTCACCGTTCTTTGATTTATACTCTTCAAAGAAACATCTGCTTTTATTTTCAAGTAGTAATAATTATGTCATTTCCATTGTTCATTGGAAAGTGGTTTTACCATAAACAGAACATTTATTTCCTAAATCTAAAGTATCTTAAAATATATATCTACGCAAAATACTCTTATATTTTATTCCGATAAGACAGTATATCCTGATGGGGCTACCATTTTTGGTATAGCTGACGTTTCATCTTCAGCCGTCCGCTCCGGGTCAGACACTGTTTTGAGTCGCCCTAACATGGACAGCACACGACCATAGCTCCTACCTGGGTTACTTACCCGATCTTCGCTACATATTAGTAATTTGGATAGCTCATTAATCAAAAAACGGCCAGAATGGGTTCGAAGACATGGCAAAGTTTGCTTGCAACACGATAACGCACCGTCTCATACTTACTTCTAAACTGCTGTAAAACATACTTAATTCGAGAAGATTTCAATTTTTAAATATCCATAGTTTGCCTGAAAGATAGACGAAATGTGTAGCATCTAAACGCTAATACTATGACAAAACAATCCGAATTCCACGAAAAAAGATGTTTCTTTGCAAAACAAAACCCTTTTTATCCACCTAGTGGTGTGATAATGCCTTTCTCTTGCCATTGAAATAGTTTCATTGAAACATTTGTAATATTCTATCCTCGGCCATTAATATTATGAGCTTATCAAATAACCTAATAGTAGATTTCAAACGAATAAGTTTTTCAAAATCGATTCTTTCATCCCGAGAAGGGCATTAAAATTTCAAAAATATAAAAAAAAACTGGGATTTGTCGGTTACGTCACATAGAAGATTGCCACCCCTATTCTGTATTTCGCTCGAAACGGATTACTTCGATTGAATGAAAATGTTCTGTAATTCGATCGAGTGACGCTTTTGTATGGACCACTCGAACTCGATTGAGATACAGAATTCAAAATTTCGCATTCGCTCGGAATAATCCGATTCGAACGAAATTCAGAATCGGGGTGTACATCTCTCGAACCAGAAGGGTTCGCCATAACCCTTCCAAATTTCCAAACATTGCGAGCAGTGTAGCGAAAATATAACATTATCAAATATCACCGCTGGAAAAATCATGCCCGATTTTAGGCATTGATTATCCGCAAAATCAACGATGACTATGACCACAACGATGACTATGCCGATCTTCATATAGGACCAATATGCGATTATGGATAATGAAAACAAACCCGACCAACCTGAAACCTCATAAAATAAAATAATTCACTGAAATCAGAAATGAAACTTCAGACACCGTCGATCGGAGTTAAAAATACTGCGTCACCCTTTCTTGCCATCGATAAAAATATTTTTTAACCGAGTTTTTCCGCTTCGTCAAAGCCATGCACATTTACCAAGCACAATTGACCTCAGATCAGATTCGTCCTCGCACAATATGATTTATGATCAAGTTTATACAATGTGACTAAAAATTTGTCCTGCATTTTTGGCATGGAGAAATATGACCTTATATACTGGGCATGTAAGTCATTATTAAAAAAAGCATCAAATTATAAACAAAAAAAACCTATACTATTGTTGAAAAATGTCTTGAGCACACCAGAATTCGCTTGAATGCAGTCTTTGGTGATGTATTCATATTACTTATTTTGAGTTGAAATAAGCTATTATTCTGAAATTTTTGTATATTTCTTCTTCAGATATATCGGAAGATCATGCTCCGCTTCCACGGCAACTGGATCGAAAGCAGCTCATGAAAAAGAGTCAATTGAGTTCATGAACGAAATTGTCGGACAACCCAACCCTGAATCACCGAGTGGTGATACTTCCGGCGAGAAATCAAAGAAATCGTTTTCCGATACTGACCCCAAAGCTCCCACCGAAGTAAAACCCCAAAAGTCATGCACATCTTTGAAGAATCTAAAATTAATCGCATCTACTGATTGAGTGTTCATTTTTCAATTATACGTCTTTATTTAATACATGTTTTTACGAAATGAATAAATTATTCAAATAGCGTTGGCCTATCGTCTTCTACGTTCCCCAGATTTCTTCAGTTTCTTCGGACCTTTGACAAAGCACCAATCAACTGCGATTGTTTGCGTAAGAATTTCAGATCCATTAAGCGCTTCCTTTGCTGCCAGCGCCTGTTTATACGTCTCATATTCCACTAGTGCGTAACCCTTGAGGAAACCGGTTCGACGATCCAGATTCAAATGAATATTTTTGATATCCCCAAATTCGCAAAATTTTTCCTGTATATCATCCTCCTGAGCTTCTTCGTGAATCGAGGTAACGAATAGGATCCAGCCTTCGACGGAACGTTGTGGGCCGGGTTCTGCTTCCTCTTCGTCATCTTGTAATCTCTCATAGTCGATTGCTTCGCGAGGGATGCTTTCGTTTCCAAAACCGCGTCCTTTGCGTTTGCGTGCTTTCTCCTTTAGTCGAGCAATTCCCTGATCACCATCTTCATCAACTTCGAATTCCTCGTGGTTGTAAATATCCAGAACATCCGTCATTGTGCTGTTAACAGTTATTGAAGGATAAAACAAATCACACTCGTACGTACTTCGTTTGTGGTTACTGTTTTATATTATATTTCTCGAGTGGGTTTTGTGCTTATTATTTGACCTTTAAAATAAGTTATCGTTTTTATGTCTTATCGTAGTGTATTCCGCTTGCATATGCCTGGCAGCGTCTACCAGAAGATTTTGCCGGAATGTTGGCAGAATTCCGGCAAGAGTCTGGCAACAATGCAACAACCTTTTCCGGCAGAGAATTTCACCTAGCGGTTATTAACGGTTCTGTTTCTGCCAGATTTTTGCCATACAAGACTGTTAGAACCATTTTGAATTGGTTCTTAATTTTTAGCCCCTTGGGTTTTATTTTTTCCATTAAAAGTTGTAATGAAGCGCAAAAACACAGGTAAGTGCTTGTTAGATTGCTTACTGGGACATGAGGGCTTTATCGCAGGATCGGCACAAATATAGAGTAATCTGCATTTCACGTATTTCGAATTATGATTTCGAATATGAACGAAATAAAATATATAAAAAATAGTGCTGTTTTTAAATGTAGTAAAATCTTTATCCTAATTTTATTGTAGTAATGAAAAGAGAATAAAAATTTACCAAAAGTGAATATCTAGGATGGTAAACACTACTAATCCCATCTAATCATGACAGTGACGGAGGTTGACGGACCGTCTGAATCGTACATAATACTTTCTTCACCGGACGTTCACTCGTCCGTCCATCAAGACGTTCCGAGACGGTGACGTTATGTATGAATGTCTCCATAAGAATGCATGCAACCAGCCATCTGACACCGGTATGTGAGCACCAGCCATTTGAAAGTGCACCGATTACCTTGAGCCCCTCGCGTTTTGAGCCCCAAACACTGCGATGTTTTGATACTCATCGCGATTCTCAAATTGTAAAAATTACCTGCACTTGATGTCCCAAAACACTGTCTGCTGTATTTTAATTAAACCGACAAGTTATTGTGAGAGAGTCGACCCAAAGTTCACTAATTTTCGTGCACTAATCGAGGTAAACCGTAAAGCAATTGCATTACTGATTGTATGTTTACGTTTCAATCAGCTGATTTTGATCTCATCAAGATGGCGTCGTGACAAAAGGCCGCATGCAACTTATTTTGACGGTGACGGACCGTCTGAATCGTACTTAGTCAAAGATTTCTGGTCCGCAGATTTTTTATAAAACGCTGCAGACATTTTTTGTTGCAGACTTTTCAGTAGACTTTTGAAAATCGAGTTTTTCGCGGACTTTCACCAGAAGTTACTAATTTTTCAGTTGGTCGCGCTGGTTTTCTTTTTGCTCGCCAAGCCAGTTTTGTGTTTCATACTTCATAGAGAAAAGCGGCCCTTACACGAGCATTAAAAATGTCATTTTAAATGATGACTAACTAATAGCGGCCCTTACACGAGTCATTAAAAATGTCATTAATAAAAAATAATATCATTTTAATGAACGTGTAATGGTGCACTAATGACGAGATTTCTAACAAATTTGAATTACATCATTAGCGGCCCTTACACGAGCATTAAAAATGTCATTTTAAATGATGTCATTTAAATGATGTAATTCAAATTTGTTAGAAATTTCGTCATTAGTGCACCACTACACGTTCATTAAAATGATATTTTTTTTTACTAATGACATTTTTAATGACTCGTGTAAGGGCCGCTAATGAAAGGCAGTAGACAGTTTTTCGGAACCTGTGTGAAGATATTTGAAATTTTTATCTGGCATCTCTGGTTTTTGTCGAAATCAACACGCGTCGCGTGCAGATTTCGAGAACTGTTTCTGAATATATTTTCAAGAATTTTCCGCAAAAAGGAAAGCAGGTGCTGTTTAAATTGCATATTTATTTAATTGTTTTGATTAATGTGTCGATAATTCGATAGGTCACAATGTCGGCTAGTGAAGATGCCGAGTATGTGGTAGAGCAAATTCTAGATAAACGTGTTCGTCGAGGCAAGATTCAGTATTTCATTAAATGGAAAGACTGTAATTCTTCGGAAAATACATGGGAACCAGAGGAAAATCTGAACTGTCCAGATCTGCTTACTCTGTTCAAACATGAGCAAGAAAACAAGCGATCCAAAACAATACCGTTGCGTCGTAAGGCTTCGGATGTATCTGCTGACAAAAATGCGAATCTAGGAACAGTCGAATATGTTGAGAATAAACACGGTAATAACGATGAAGGTAACGAAGGAACAAAGGCTAAGCGAGGCAAAGGAAACAGGAAAACAACAACTGATACTGTAAATTCAAAAAAGAACGATCCAACAAAAGACGATGGCTTTTCCAAGGGCTACATTGCGGACAGTATCTTGGGCATTACCATGGAAAATGGGAATTTGTTTTTCCTGATTAAATGGAGAGGCATCGACGAAGTAGAGATGGTGCCTTCAAAACAAGCTCGGTTGCATATTCCAATCAAAGTGATTGAATTCTACGAGGATCGAATCATTTGGAATTCCAAGGATCGATCGTAGATGTTGACTTTGTTCTGTTATAAAATCATTTGTTTGTCATGAGCTAAAAAAATGAATTGAATGAAATGTTTAGTTTATATTGGAGAACTAATAAAATCGAACGTTCATGTAGATACCACAAGGTGTTCTTCATTAAGTACAGGAAGTTATGATAGGGCTTATTAGCATCTTACCTGATCTTATTCTGTCAAAATGAAATTATAAAATTGCAGAAAAAAATCAAAACCATTTTTAACAACGTAATTTATAAAACATTTTATTTACAGCATTATATAATTGATTTTTCTAGTTTAACGAAATTTGTCTATTTATACTCTATTTATCTGTTGCGAGAAGTACTTATCTCGTTTTATGATTTCTTTTTATTCACATTATCACTAACGTTGTATAACCTATTTTGTGTATCCCACAGTTTGGTGTACAAACCCTGCCTTTGCAATAATTCGTCGTGAGTACCTCGCTGTCCGATGCGTCCATTTTCTAGAACCAAAATTTCATCTGCATCCATAACTGTTGACAAACGATGGGCAATGCAAATGCTTGTTCTGTGTTCTGTTGCACGAGCTAATGCTTTCAGGATGTTCTACAATAGATAAATAGATGTTATGCGTAGAAAATATCGAGCTTGTACTTAACTTACTTGTTCGGTTATAGAATCCAAGCTGCTCGTGGCTTCGTCAAAAATTAATATAGGGGAATTTTTGAGAATAGCTCTTGCTATTGCTACACGTTGCTTTTCGCCTCCCGACAATTTCAGACCCCGCTCACCTACTTGGGTATCATACTGTTTTGGCCAGCTGTTGATAGAATCATGTAAATCGGCCATTCGGGCAGCCGATTCCATGTCTTCCCGACTTTTACTCAAATCTCCGTAGTGGATGTTGTGACGAATTGTGTCATGGAACAGAACTGAATCTTGTGGAACAATTGCAATTGCCTTCCGCAAACTGAGCAGATCCACTTCCCGTATGTCTTGCCCGTTGATCAGAATCTGTCCGGAAGTTGGTTCGAAGAACCTATACAACAGACGTACCATTGAAGATTTACCGGATCCCGATCCACCAACAATGGCAACTTTTTTACCGGCAGATATTGTGAAACTTAAATGATCAAAAATAGGGTTACTGTTTTTGTACTTGAAGCAAACATCCTTAAACTCTATTGAAGCTGTCTCTCGTTCAATTCGCAAAGGTGGAGCATTATATTTTGATTGAATAGCACTTTCTACCCCCATTAGGGTGAACATAGTCCTCATATCGAGTAAAGCTTGTCTGACCTCTCTGTACACACTGCCTAGGAACCCCAAAGGGATAGACAATTGGAATAGCAGTCCATTTACCATTACTAAATCTCCCACGGTCATATTTCCTTTCGCAATTTCATTCGCTGCCATTACCATGATTGCACTCAAGGCGACACTGAAAATAGCATTCTGCCCAAAGTTCAGCAAGGCCAAACTGGTGCTTGTTTTCAAACTGGCCATTTCGTATTTTTTCAGTACATCATCATAACGTTGCGCTTCATACATTTCATTATTGAAATACTTCACCGTCTCGTAATTAATTAGCGAATCTACTGCCTTATTTCCAGCTTCATTTTCCGCTTGATTCATAAAAACACGGAACTTCGTTCGCCATTGAGTTACCGCCAAAGTGTAGGCACTGTAAACACCCACACAGCCCATCGAAAGACCTGCATATGCGATTCCACATTTCAGCCCAAGAATGCTGGAAACCAGTGCAAGCTCGAATATTGTTGGGACGACATTGAACACCATCGCTGTCAGAACGAAGTTGATACCGCGAGATCCGCGGTCAATAGTCTATAACGATCATTGTTAGCAAAACTTTAACAACTCTTCTGAGAACTAGCATCGAAATACCTTCGACAGAGCACCCGTTTGTTTGCTTAGATGAAACTGCAGATCTAAATTATGCAGATGAAGGAACACGTTGGTGGCAATTTTCCTGATCGAGTGTTGAGCGACCTTTGCAAAGACCGCATTCCGTAGTTCATTGAAACCTGCAGCACCGGCTCGGGCGATACCATCTGTAAAATAGATTAATGCAAATGGAATGGACTAACCAAATGACGTAACAATGAAAAACCGTACATCCTAGCAAAACCGCTATTGTCATTGAGGCAGCTGCTTGTGGAACGGTATCCATACTGAGCGAGCTCAAATTATCCACTCCCATTTTGAACATGAAAGGAACACACACATTCAGCACTTTGGCGCCACCAAGAAGTCCTAATGAAATAAGCACCCTGAAAAACATGGGAAATGTAATTGTTTGTGATTTGAAATTCGCATTTGTTGTTGTAAGTGTGGCTATCTAAATACTTTGAAGGCTCGAAATATAACCAACCTTTTCCTAACGAGTGCGTCGTCCTTCGGCCAGATGTACGTCGCCATCGCTCTTATCATATCAGTCGCGGTAATTTCCGGTCCTTCGTAACTGCCAATGTTTTCCCCGGATGCAGGATGATGCCCTAGATGGAAACAAGGTCGAATTGGTTGTTTTTGCGGAGGGCGAATGGGAACTTGAAAGGTCTTCTGCTCCTGATGTTGTTGCTGCTGTTTACTTTGCGGAGAGAAGGCTTGAAGTGAACTGGAACCGCGGTACCAACTAACGGCAGATTTATGCAATGCCGACACTGGCGGCGTAAGAGAATAACCACTATGGGGACCTAAGTACAAGACAGTGGTGGTCGCAATGTGGAGTCAGCTTAACAAGAAATCGGACTAATAAACAATAACGGAACTAATAGCAAAGATCGTGAAAATTTCAAGTTTGGTGAGTAACGAATACTAGTGTGAGTAGTCCGAATGAATCTTGGAGATGGTAAAAAGCAAGCAACAAACAACAAACTGGAAGGCAAACGGTTTTATCTACATGTGTTAAAGGTAGGTGTTATGCGTTTCACAGTATGGGATCCCTACAAATATCTTTACGTTTCCGACATATCAGTAGTCTGAAACGTAATGAAAAAGTTTAACAAAAATTTGTCATTTTCAACAGTTGATTTTACAGTTGGACATCCTTTTAGTTTGTGCAGTAAACGTGTTGTTATTCACAGAATTCATGTGTCATAAATATGAAAACTAGAGTATACGAATCGATTGTACGAATTTCCGACGGATGACAAACATTTGTGAAACCATCCAGTATTTACTAATAGATTATGCACAGAAAAAACAGTCTAAAATCTACTGTTCTAGTTATTCGTTACCTTTCCTTCGCCGTTTCTGGAAAATACCTCCCAGCACATTGGTACCGAGAGCCGTTGTCTTTGGAATTGATTTCGTGCTCGTATAGAGGGCAACCGGAACGATATTACGCATGCTGTTAGTACGTTTATTTTGGGCACACTGACGGACTTCATCTTGATGTTGGTGGGTTTTCGGTCTTGTATATAAATTCTACAATAAATAAACAAAAACAGCAGTTTTCAGTTAAGCTGAAGATTATCTTTAATTTTATTCAAAAATTCAATGCATTTATTGACGTACGCCAGACATGTTCTACCCGAAATTGTGAGAGAAGTGATATTTGAAAATCCACAGACGAATTTATTGAATTCAACAATTTTATAATCGGTTAATCGAATGGCTATTTCCCTTATTGGATTCAACGAAAGAATTTCTCCAAAAGCAATCGTATTCAATCGATGTACATTTTGTTCTACGAACAGAACGGTGAGACAAACTATCAGATTGTGACTTAGTAAATCCCCTGGTACAAAAAATAATTGTTCCTCAAGATGATGATCTGCTATGAAACGAAATTTCTCGCGTTGAATTTTCAAGGGACGCAATGCTGGGTCATATTTTATAAACGATCTTAATTCATTCAAACTAGTTTCTAGATATTCGTGTGGATTGCTTGGTAGAAAGAAACCATATTCACTTAGTAGCTTAGTGTTATTGTGAGTTCCATAGCTAATAAATATTTGAGAATATGGTCGAAATGCAGTCCCGGTTATCAGCTCGTAGTATAAATTTGTTGGTTCTTTATCATTGATGCCTTCAAATATGCTGATGAGTCTCGAAGAAGTCTCTGCTGTACTGTCATGATTCAAAAAATCAAGAATTGGAGCCAGAGCCATACTAGGCTCGTCGGATAGTTTCTCTTGAAACGTGCATTTCTTATTCTGAAGTATGGTTACAATATGTTTAGGATCTACATACACACTTCTAGTATTTACAACAAAGTATGCCCATTTGAATAAATCCAAATCTATTCTTGGAGCGTTGTCGTTGGATATACTTTGTAGAAGAGCAAAATTTTTCTTAATAATTTCGTTTTGAGTGACCATAACATTAAGAACGATTTCAGGAACGTAGTTCAATTCTTCCGTAGAACAAAAATACGGCGTTGAAAATTGTGTAGGAAGGGAATCCATGTAGGATTTATATTTCGACTTCTGATCCAATCGTAAATGGCATAAATAGTACGCTAAAAGTGATTGAAACTGTATTTCTCCAGGAGACATATTTGCAACCATTGTTTGGTCGAACTGCTTTTTGAATCCTTCGTCATTTTCAATACTTGAAATATTTATAAGTGCTTCAAATGGCAACCTAATAATACAATCCTGAGGGTTGATTGGTTTTTTGCTATACAATCCTTTTCCCGTATGCGGAAACTCGGATACTCTCAATTCGGCATGATTAATCCATCCGAGTTGGTGAACAGCTTGGTATAGTTTCACATGGTCTCTGTTTTCTTTTATGTTTTCGTATTTCGAACGAGCTGATCTCTTTCTTTTGGTTCTACCCATTTATGCTTGCCCTTTTGTTGGATATAGATATACAAACAAACGTTATGTAAGGATTTTAATCTATGACCTTGAATTGTTGACCATGGGCTAGCATGCAGAGAATACGTGTACTTCCAAAATATCAGAAGAAGAGATAGATCTGGTTTCACCCTAGAAAATAAATTTAAATGATAATTTTTTTTCTGATAGGCCTCGTTTGTTTCAAAACAGATCCATCTCTTCTTCCTTTTAAGTGTTTTGTGAAAGGGGGATGAATACAATTTAACGAGGCAAGGTACATAACATCCATCAATACTTACTCGACTCGTTAAACAAGAATGTGCACATCCAGTGGCAGGGTGGTATGCAAAAGATTTTCGTAAACTTTTCAGTAAAATCCTATCTATTCCGCTGCTCTGCTTTTTCGTGAAAAGTAGCAGAGAACCCATTTTTATCAACAAATTGACAGTTGGCGGTAAGGTTCCACAAAAGGCGAAGCGATAAAATTCTGACACATGAACGATCAGTGCAGGAATATTTTATACACAGTAAATTTAACTAGAGCAAATGTGGCCAAGATGCATTTATTGAAGTCACATATTTTGAAAAAATGAAACACAGAAAGTGCGGTTGGTTTGGAGATAATACCAAGTTCCTGCTAGGCTGCCATGTTTTTGTGACCATCATATTTTCCGCAAAGACGAAAACAACGAAGAAGTATATAAGTTCGTTGTTGCTAAATATCTGTGATATTTAGCTGTGAAAGTTAATTTTTTATGTTTGATTATAAATGTGATATCGTTATGAAACGTGCGGTGCCAAATTGTAATACTGACTTTCACAATCGATGAAGTGTTGTATTTTACTTCATTTTGTTTACTTTGCTCTCACTGACTTGCTAGCTTTGAAGGCCCCGAAGGACTGAGATGTTGGTTACGATAGCACTAGCTGGAGCGCCTTATTGTTACCACCGGGCTGGATAATACTTTCTACAAGAGCTGCCAAATTGGTGGAAAACTTTTACTAGTTTTCTTTGAAAAATTATTGCAAAAATGGAAGAAAAAATTATGTTCGTTCTGAAACGGTGTACAAATCTGGGCGATAGAAAGCACCGAGTAACCCTCTTAGAAAAAAAAAACGTTCAACGGTGGTCCTTCATTGGTCCAATACGTTGAATCATTGGTCCAATGATAATCCAATCAATCATTCAACGGGAGGCCAACACGGGACCTTCGTTTGCCGATTTTGAAACAGATCGTTGAACCGAATGCCATTTTTTTCGTTCAACAAACCCGGCAGACAGAGATCCATTGTTGAGCCATTTTTAATATGAGGAGTTGGAGCCCCGTTGGACTAGTTTTACTGGACAATTTCCGAAGTTTTTTCCACTTATTTTTATAAACTAACACTACTTCTACTTCACGTAGAATAACAACAAATCTACTTTCTATATGAAGGTAACACTTAGATTTCACACTATTTTTACAAGAGAAAAAACAACAACAAACCGTTCCAGCAAACTGAACGAATATTTCGTGCAGTATGTCGTTCAATAAGCGCTCAACAACCAACAAATAGAACCGCCTGCGGAGAAGAAAGAAACGGCAAATCTTGAATTTAGCTCAGAATTTTCTTAAAATTGCGGCAATAATTGAAATATTGCCGCGATTGCCGGTCTCAACACAGGAGTATGAAAAAAAGGATGATCCTTCTAAATTTATTTTGTCGGCAGTGATTCGCAACATTTTTTTCATGTATTCAATAAGATTATTTATTGTCTAAATAAATTTTCTTCCTATTTTGCAATGATTTTCAATATAAATTTGTCCGTTTCATTCGGCCCAAACAGATCTTCTACGGGTATTCGGATTCGCAGAAAACATCTACGGAAATGTGACATTTTATACGTCAATCTACATAGAAATTTGAATTCTCCATTTGACATCGATTCAGACTGTATGTTTTTAATAGGGTAACGTGGCGCCATCATGACACATGCGAGTACTGTGGGGCGAAAATATTTTTTCTGAATTTCATTGGAACTCAGTATCAATTCTGAAACAATGCGAATTCCAATGCAACACCCGATTCTTTATGAATTTTGTAGCCAAGCGATTGATTTGTTCTTCTCGATCTCCTATGTTGCACATTTTCGTGCTGATTTTAAATTATTATTATTTTTTGTGTGTTTATTGGGATTACAGTCTTCTTTATTTTCCTTATGTTTCAATCTGGGTTTCAGCTAGAATTCTCTTCAACTTCACTTCATAACACTCCATGTCCACTACATAACTTTGTAACCATTTTGTAACTTCACTTCATAACACTTCATGTCCACTTCATAACTTTGTAACCATTCTGTTTCAAAATACACTCAGAAAAATATTATGGTAACAGTTACTATATAGAGGGCCAACCTGACCATGCGAGTATAGTGTTTTTCAGCCGACTATTAAATCAGATGATTTCAACAATAGTCAAGTTCATTTTTACTATAAATGGTATCGGCTCTAGAATAGTAATATTGAACAGTATATTGTATGAATAACTAATACGATTGCGATGGTTAGGCTAACCATGACCGAGTCTTTATTTACATTGTAGTTTTCGCTATAACCAGAGCCATGGTATTTTTAACATTTCACTTCTAGTTATTTCGAAACTAAAGGCAGTGGTTGATTCAACAATGCTGAAGATCAGCAAAACATGAGCTAATGTTAAAAAGTTTTATGAATTTGAATTCTAGAACAAGAACAACAAAATAGTTTCATGGAATTTTATTTTATTTTCACATGATATTAAATGATGACATGTCTAGTGAAATGTTGAATAGCAACGTAGACACTGAGGAGCATTATTTGGTAGCAGCAGTTGATCAAAGGCTCTGATGTCCGGTGGATTTTTTCCTGAAGCAGGAATGGGCAGCATGAAAGAAATTAATAGTCAAGTCCAGATGTAAACCTCGTTACCCACCTGCGATATGTTGGATGTTGTTTCTACAGCGACCGATAATGAATAATAAATCGCATACGAGACGTTGATTTCACTGGAAAACGTAGCCGTTGCCGGAAAAATTGTTGAAAAATTGAATTTCAATGACAGAAACTAGTAAGGCTACAAACTTTACTCACCTGCAAGACCTACCAAATTACACAAAGTCATCATATAAAATATTTTTTTCATATCAATCACTGATGTGTTACCCACGTACGAAATTTTCTGTTATATTGTAAATTTATGTGACAATAACATAGAACATTCGTTTATTGACAATTTGTATAGTCAGCACAAATGAAATACATAGTCGATTAAAAAACAAAAAATACACGATAATGTGATTAATACATAAATTCTGTTGATATGGACTACATGAAGTGTTTTCAAACTTCATAATCGTCTATCAAACCATGTATATATTTATGGTAACATTATTATACTGTGAACATATTCATAGAATATTATTATACTGTGAACATGGTAGCAATAACTATTTCGCTTCTCATATATCAAGGCTCAAGAGCAATTTCACCTTACTAGAAATTGTGAGTTCAACTATTTGTTCTTATATTTGAGATGACTACCATTGTCAGTATGACCATGCCAGAAAAGTCATAAATACAAATAGTTTAGTCAAGTCGTAGTCTTTGTAGTCTAGTAATTTATACAATACAGATGGTGAATAGTCATATATCATGCTCTTTGCTACTATTTTAGCGTATAGTTGAAATGACAATGAAAAACAGGTTGCGGTTACTATGGTTCTTTTCTCAGTGTACATTGCAGTCGATTCTAAGTGTACACATTTAGAAAATTTCGACTTAGAAATTTCGTAAAATTCGGATCTAACGAATTGTTCGGTATTTTGGTTGAAGTTCAGGATTTGAATGAGTTTTTGGATTTAAAAAAACAGCACAAATTTTCAACTAACGATAAGGTTTTCGGTTTTGTTTTTTTTTTTCACAGAAACGAATAAAGAAAATTCGAACCAGGTGTGGCTATGGTTTTTTTTAATATTGATATCCCCAAAAAAATAAAAAATTGTTGAGAAATAAAATTTTCCGGTTGACCGGAATTATGAGCGCCCTCCAGCAGTGCGCTGCACAATCCGTCGATTCCACCAGAAATTACCCTCGAACGATATGTGTTGGCAGCAAGTGGACAAATGATTTGAAATTATTTTCTGCCTATAAGTAAACAAAATGCTTTGAGTAGTTCTAATGTTCTAAAAATTTGTCCAACTGTACCTCAATTTATTCGACAAACACTTTAAGATTTTATTCGTTCGGTTAATTGAAGGACAATTAATTGAAATTTTAATAACTGTTTGACAGTTAGTTTTCACGACAATCAGTATTTACAGAAGTTCGTTTATTGGAAGATAATTGTGCCATACGGATAGTATGGCAACTATTGAGGTTTACCGTATGAATTATATATATTTATAGAATTCTGTAACGAAAAAACCTGCGTAAAACTGTTTTCGTCAAAACAATTACCAAAAAAAGGAAATCAAACTCAGTGTGTACCATAACATGGCTAGTGCAACGCTTCCATTGACACTATAAATCCTTTCTGGTTGCTCAGCCATAGCCGAAAGAGTAAAAAGTCGGTCGGATCGGTCTAATGCGGGTTAACCTTTAATGAACTGGAACAAATCTCGGTTAATTCTTCAAAAGGGCGTATAAGCAAGTGACAGGTTCTTTTTTGTTTACTTTCTCTTCTATTAATTACCAAGCGGTTTCCACGTTTATCACTCAACTCTTTGCATGAAATAATACCCGAAACTTTCGACATTCAAACAGAATAATGATATCAAAGAAAATCTTTTTAATCGCATCACAATAATCGAAAGAGAGAGTGATTAAAGAGAAACTGTCACTTGCTTATACGCCCTAATGAAAAATCAACCGAGAAATTTGTTTTAAGGACTATTCACACATTTCAGTTCCGTGTCGGTTCAGTGGAAGTGCCATCAGTGTACTTTTTTTTGCCGGAACCCTTCCGTTCCGTTTCCGTGCTGTTTCCGTTTCGACACAGCAAATGCAGTGACATACCGACTTCAGTGAAAATAGAAAAAAAATATCGGTGACGATGAATTTGAGTTTGCCGGACGGACGCTACATTGACGGCGAGCGGCACTGAAACGGCAAGGTGCCGGATAGGTTGGAATGCGCGAATAGAAAACGAATGAAATAATATCAGTATCCGTGCATGGTGTCGTGCCGGCACTGAACCGGACCGGATATTTGAGAATAGTCCTTTAAGCAGCGAAATGAGCTGGTAAAGTGATGACCATAGAAAGTGAGTCATATACTCTATTTATCATATCATATTTTTTATTATTGAACTTTTTTAATAATATGTAGATTTGAAAACAGCAAAATACCAATACCAATATAATTATCAAATATTTATTCAGATAGAAAATAAATTACGATATCTCATATCGTCCTCCATTTTGGTGTAAAAGATTCCCAATTTGTGATTTTCATTTCGAGTAATGAAAACGTTTCATGGTCTCGAAAATTTTTATTTATTCGTGCATCCAGTCTTCTTCGTCGGGGGTAATTCTTATTCTCCGTGGCATTGGAACACCATAAATCTCATACAGTATAGAATTTCCAACATGCTGCAAAAACCTGACATAATTTTCAAGTCTATGACTAAGCTCTTGCCATAAAGGCAGAATTGGTTTCGATTGTCGCTTTTCAGTAAGTTTTTCTTCGCTAGGTGCGATGTTTATTGATTTGTTGACGTAGGTGTACATCAAAGATGACGGTGTATGGCTAGTTGTTTTTACATGATGAAATGAGGATGGAATACCGTTCAGATATTGTCCTTTGGAAAGGTAAAAAGACTCGGTATTATTACTATACCTATAAGCAACACTTCCTTCCAGTACAGTCAATGTAACATTATCCATTTCGGGAACAATGTAGTTGTCTAAAGTAAATCCAGGAAAATCGGCTACAAATAAAACGTCAGAATTGTTACTCCAGGAGTGCACTTCTTTCGTTAAGTCGGTGATCATAGCTCGCATTCCAGTGAATTCATGAAGAAGCGGCAACAACCAGTCAGCGGGTTCAAACGGTGACCATTCAGCATTCAAAACGTCCACCTCGGGATGGAAGATACGTTGCAGAAAACGACCATTGAGACTGCACCATATGTCGAAGTATATCGAAAAATTGGTAAACGGTCGTTTCTCCGAGCGATATTCTTCACGTATATATCGATCGATGCATCGAGCAAACTGGTGCGCCATATCAGCGTGTTTGGTCCATCGATCGTTATCAACGAAAGCGTACGATTGAAGGTATAGAGTCTGATTGCTGAGATTATCTACAATTTTTATCGATGTGAGGACGGTGTCCCAAGCATGGACCATCATGTCCCACGAATAGCCATAAAGTCCGTTCGTCCAGTTGTTGTAGCCTTTGGTGATGAAATGTGAGTAAGGCAAAAAAAGTTGTAGCCCACAGTAGATGAGCATAGTGGACACTACGAATTTTTGCCTTTTTGATGATTTTCCCACTAATCGTACGTTGGTCACGGTTTGGTTTCTGCTGTTATTCGGTAATTTCGGTGGGTTTTGAAACGGTAGTCTTTTTAGTACTAAGCGCGGCCAACTTACACTATAGTAAAGGGGTAGCTGAGTTAGGCATGTCCACGGAAACATTCCAATGTGAAAAAGTCGTGAATTCATCAAGTGAAATGCGCAGGCAAACATCGTAGCTATTTTTCGAGTTGGTGCGTATATCAGGAAGAATACAACCAATGTGTCGAAGATACACCCAAACCAGTGAATAATTAGTAGATCCGTTAATTTCACTCCGATGATTATTCTGAAAATTGAGAATTTTTATCATCGTCAATTTTATCATATATCATAAAACATACCTGAACGGTAAAAACACCCAATGGTAGCCTAAATTAGTCATGGCATATCCTGAAAGCCACTCTGTGCTCATTTTCTTCA
Organism: Malaya genurostris; assembly: GCF_030247185.1. NCBI lineage: Eukaryota > Metazoa > Arthropoda > Insecta > Diptera > Culicidae > Malaya > Malaya genurostris. The sequence continues at coordinate 249,288,173 of NC_080572.1, read as the reverse complement.
TTCCAGCCAAAAAGTATAATATGAAGAACTGATATTTCAGTATGAAATAATTCCAAAACGGAACCACGGGTTGTGTCGTTCTATTGCGATATGCATCCAACGATCTTAAACAAATGCGAGATTACTTACGTGTGAAAGGCTTAAACCTACCATAATTTACAGGAATCTATTTGCGTCCGTGAATAGGAACAATGTTCCAAGCAACCCATAAAGATAGCTGTGATTGTTCCATGCACTTTTATCCAGTAGGAACACGTACCAATAGGTAGTCACGAACATCAAGGCAGTCAAGCGAAATCGATATCCCAGCATGATCCCCAATGATCCAAGCCACATCATCAAATAGACAATGCCCATTCTTGGAAATGTCATAGGCTCTATGCCATCGATAAGGGGAAACGTACATCCTTTCGGATCACCCCATCGATAGTCCAGACTACCACCTCCACGTTCTTCGGGAATGTCAATTAGCATCATCAACCCGAACATCAATCTCGCAACTCCCAAAGCTGCAGCATCCGTCGGGCGGTACATCAGGGCGATGAACTGATCGAATGAATGCAAACATTTCGAATCATGCCCACAGTACTTAAGGAGCAGACGAGAAACGTTTATTTTCAATCGGGTGGGAAATGCAATTTTCGGCTCATATTTGCCATGCATAATCGCTGCCGATTGGTTTAATTCTTCTATCAGCGGCTCATTAACTGGCGAAACCGGTCCCATTGATAAAAGATGATACGCTGAACGATGCACAATGTCCCATTCGTAGCACCACTGCCGAACACTTACTAACATAGATTGAATTTCCTCGTGAAGTGATCTAATGACCTACTTTTTCAAAAGCAGGTTTCGAACATTTTTGATATACATAATTTGATATATGGTTAACTTTATTTATCTCGTAATAGTTGCAATTCCTATGCGGATCAATTTTACTGACATCGATTTTGCCGGGTGGTCAAACTGTACTGACTGTAGTGCGAAGGATATCTTCGTTTTATAGGTGCAAGGATGTTGTGATTGTATCCTTTCACACCTGAGAACTCTTTTTTGCGCATGTCTCAATTTTATGTAGCTTGCAAGTGGGTGAAGCAATATGATTTCCGTCAATATTAACTATCTCCATAAAAAAAACTTCTTTCTAGACTTTGATCTAGGAAGCGATACAATCAATAATCGGTATTATTTTTCGAAACATTTATTGGAACTGCGACGTATTTGTTTAATCCGAACTATTTCCTTGCCAGTATTGTCGCTGAAAGAATTCAAAACAGGTTCTCATGAGATGGTCTCAAGATACTTAGATCTTATTCGCTCAAATAAAAAACAATTATCTACTTAATTGAATTTGGTCGAGAATTTATCATTCCAAGGAAGTTCTCTGCTTACTGTATACAAATCATAAGAATCGAGGCATAAGAAAGCCTAGATGTTATGTTCCAATTCTGGTCTATCTTGTCGTTTTAAATACGCATAAATAATTAGTCAATAATATCTAAAATTTGGGTAAACATTTTACAAGAAAACAAGCATAATATGAGCATTGTTGGGAATCACACTGGAAGACGTTGGTTCTACAAAACGTCTGTAAATCGCAACTTGGAAGGACTGTTAGATTATGTAGGATCATAAAAATATATTTGAAACTGTTCGGATACTAATAATTTACTACGACATCTATCTAAACAGTCCCAAACTCTGTATCGGAATCTAGTATAAAGACTAATTTTATGAAAGTATACTTTTTTCTGACTATTGAAGATGTGATTTATCATTGAATGACACCGGATTGAGAGGAACGAGCGTCAGATGCTACACAAAATCAAAATATGCATTTATTAAAAACCTGAATGTAACAAGATTATTGATTTTTAAACGTGTTTGTTTTCTTCAACGTAGTTCAAGTAAATTCAACAAATCCTGTTCAAATTTTTGATCCAATTGCAGGGCTCAAAAGACACGTTGAGCAACAAATATGCCGGAGCGCAAACTTAGATTCAAATGACCGGCCTTACAATCCCATAGAATTTGATTTTATCGACTTCCGGTTTCGGAATTTCAGAATTATAAGTAAAAATTTAAATTTCAAGAACATGTTTCTATACATGGCGTTGTAAACTTAAACAAAAAACATCCTCTGAACTAACCATATCACTCTCTTTTTGCGTAAGATGTATGTATGTATGTAACACATGGATCAATAAGTCCGGAGACCAAAGCAGAGATGGTGCTCGTAGTAAACCAGTAACCACGTCTTTCTAGAGTACTAACCTTTGCTTGAAACGGGTCAAAATTTTAAGTCGATCCGACCAGAAACAGCTGAGTTATCGAGGTTGGAGTAAAGTCGTTTTGTAGTTTGTTTAAAAAAATGGAAAAAACCGAGTTTCGTGTTTTGATAAAACATTGTTTTTTAATGGGTAAAAACACCGTGCAAGCGAAACAATGGATTGAAAAATATTATCCGGACTCTTGTCCATCAAAAGCAACGATTTGTCGGTGGTTCGCCGAGTTTAAACGTGGTCGTACCGACACAAATGACGCGGAACGCTCGGGTAGACCTGTGGAAGCCGTTACACCGGAAAATGTGGGTGAAGTGACAAAAATTATAATGAAAGATCGTAAAGTGAAGCTCCGTGAGATTGCTGAGATGACACGGATATCATATGGAACTGTATTTATTATCCTTCATGAAAAATTGAGCATGAAAAAGGTTTTTTTCCAAATGGGTGCCGCGATTGCTTTCGATGGAACAAAAACAGCAACGAGTCGATGATTCAGAAAGCAGTTTATCGCTATTTACTCGCAACAAAAAAGATTTCTCGCGTCGTTACGTGACCATGGACGAAACATGGATACATCACTACACTCCAGAGTCGAAGCGGCAGTCATCTGAGTGACGCACAGCTGGCGAAAGCCGTCCGAAGCGTCCGAAAACGCAGCAGTCAGCTGGCAAAGTCATGTCGTCAGTTTTTTGGGATACGCATGGCGTGATTTTCATCGACTACCTCGGAAAAGGTAAATCGATCAACAGTGATTATTATATTGACTTACTGGTGCGTTTGAAGAAGGAAATCGCAAAAAAACCACCGCACATGCAGAGAATCAAGACAATGCACCCTGCCACAAGTCGATGAAAACAATGGCGAAATTGAACGAATTGGGCTTTGATCTGCTTCCCCCCCCCCATACTCGCCAGATTTAGCCCCCAGTGACTACTGACTCTTTGCTGATCTTGAAAAATTGCTCCAGGGAAAAAGATTTGGCTCAAATGAGGAGGTCATCGCTGAAACTGAAGCTTATTTTGAAGCGAAAGATATTTTTTTTATAAACATGGTATTGAAAAATTGGAAAAACGTTAAAACCATTGTATCATCCTAAAAGGTGATTATGTTGATGAATAAAAAAAAAATTCGCAAAAAAAATGTTGTTTCCATTGTTAGTCTCGGGACTTATTGATCCATGTGTTATGTAACAGTTCGGCTGAAAAGTTCGTATCGTTTAATAGAAACACACATTTTTTTGCCAAAATTCGTTTTTATTATTCAACATAATTGCCATTAGAGGCGATACACCGATTATAGCGATCTTCCAACTTTTCGATACCATTTTTGTAGTACGATTTGTCCTTTGCCTCAAAATAGGCCTCAGTTTCAGCGATTACCTCTTCATTGCTTCTAAATTTTTTACCAGCGAGCATTGTCTTGAGGTCTGAGAACAGGAAAAAGTCACTGGGGGCCAAATCTGGAGAATACGGTGGATGAAGGAGCAATTCGAAGCCCAATTCGTTCAATTTCAGCATGGTTGTTTTTGATCGATTGTTAGCTCACGCGGCACCCATTTTGCACAAAGCTTTCTCATATCCAAATATTCGTGAATAATATGTCCAACACGTTCCTTTGATATCTTTAGGGTGTCAGCTATCTCGATCAACTTCACTTTACGGTCATTGAAAATCATTTTGTGGATTTTTTTCACGTTTTCATCGGTAACAGCCTTTTTTGGACGTCCACTGCGTTCATCGTCTTCGGTGCTCATATGACCAGTACGAAATTTTGCAAACCACTTACGAATTGTTGCTTCGCCCGGTGCAGAGTCTGGATAACACTCATCAAGCCATTTTTTGGTATCGGCGGAACTTTTTTTCATCAAAAATTAGTGTTTCATCAACACACGAAATTCCTTTTTTTCCATTTTTTTTCACAATAACAAAAGTAGCTTCACTCAAAATGCAATATCTCACAAACTAATAATCAGACAGCTGTCAAATTTATACACGCATCTTTTGAAGGTTGGTACTAACTGAAAATGGTATGGATTTAATTCTAGTGGCGCCCTCTCATAGAAACGATACGAACTTTTCAGCCGATCTGTTATGTATGTATGTATGTGTGAAGCCACCATCAGTTCAAGGCATTACCAGTGACTTACAGTAGATCCGAATTTGATTATTAGATAGCTTCCATATAACTGCTGTTAAGAAGACCAAAATGGGTTCTGAGGATCCGGCGCCTTCCAGCAAAACCATCCGGTCATATAATAAATAATTTCGCTATACCAGCTTAAACTCGCCTGATGGTTTGTTTGTTAAAAAGGTGCGAGCATAATACAATATAATATGGTATAATGCAATGCAGTATAAAACCATACAACATAATATAACATAACATAAAATAATGTAAGACGATAATATATGGAATAATATGCTATTATATAACATGACAGTTAATGTCGCAGTGTAAGTTATGCTCTTCTTTCGTCGCAGTACTGCAGGAAATATAATATTTCTCTAATAATAATAATAATAATAATAATAATAATAATAATAATAATAATAATAATAATAATAATAATAATAATAATAACAATAATAATAATAATAATAATAATAATAATAATAATAATAATAATAATAATAATAATAATAATAATAATAATAATAATTATTATTATTATTATTATTATTATTATATATAATATAATGAAACATAATGTGATAAACAACAGAATTATATATTGCAATATGCTATGATAAACACTGCACTTTAGGATGGGCTTTAACTCATAAGCCATTTCGCACCCTCTCATTCTGCTACTAACACATAGAGCAATAGCATCCAGTCGACGCCGTTCTATTGACCAAATGTTATCATAGACACACGGGGAGGCATGAGATAGGAACTTGTGAGCATTTAGTTATCTCACCATTCGACGACCCCTCTTTTTTGCGCAAGACACGTTGATGACCAAAAACTTTGAATTCGAATTTATCAGTTCCCAGTTAGGGAAATGGTGATCACAAACTTTAAAACGGAGCTCATTTTGTTTTATAAGAAACGCCAAAACCTATTTTCACAAAAAAACGTGCCTAATCCACCAAGCAGTGAGATGATACTTTTTTTTATCAATTCACATGTTTTTTTCGGGTGAATATTCTGCGATGTTTTAAGTTTTTATGAAATCATTTTAATGACCGTCGTTTTAAATGAGAGTTTGAAAGTTCAATCACTAATTACCTTGTAATTTTGGAACTGCAAGACGAATCTAAGATAGATATTGTAAGAAACCTTACAATTATTCCTTTTAATATAAACGTGCGACAATCGATTAAGCATTTAATGAAATGTAGAAGTGAGTTTCTCTTTAAAGTTTTTGTCATTATTTATGGTACTTTCAGAAGTTCGTATGTACAATAAATTGAAATAGTTTTGAATAAATTGAAATAGTTTTGAGCCTTTGGTATTGTCATCTATCATGACGGTTTGAATTTTAGAAACTCATCATTCTGTAATCTCGAAATTGGCAGTCGGAGTCGGATAATAATCAGCAATTTTGTTTGGAAGCATAAGTTTATTTTAATTTGAATTCTTGTTTAGCCTCTCTATTCCCGATACTTTTGGACACGGAATTCTGGAATCGGTGTAACCGAAGCCAGTTAAATTCATCTAATGGATTGTAAACCATTTCATTAGATCCGAAATATTTGAAAATCAGTGTAGGCAACGTTAATAAATCGTAGTACTTACCTTACCTAACAGCTATAGTCCTGGGCTGTCCTATGCTGTATCAAGCATACGTCTCCACATAAAGAAATCGTAGTGCGTTCCAAATAAAATTGTAGGGTATCTTCCGGGATCGAAAACGGAATACCGGTAAAACTGAAATAAGTTTATTTGATCATCGACATCGACTTCTGCTCCAAAGTGCAAAACCAGAACAATCCACGCCACCAGTGTTTTTCAATTAAAAACGGCATAAGTTGTATTTAGACTTCATTATTTTCAAATATGTGACCTCGTAATCCATATCAATGAAACTCATCATGGATTTTACTTTGCTTTATGAACATTTTGTCATGTGACAGCAAACGTATAACCCTTAATAATGAGAATAAATTGCGAAGCTCTTGCACTTGCCACAAACCAAAGATGTAATACAAGGAACATTCAACAAAAAAAAACAACGATAACGAGCTGAATCAACAAAACACCAGTGATAGTGTAACACCCGTACCACACGGCAATAAATGTAATTTATGCGTATCGGATCTTAGCTGGATCTATTTTGGCGTGATTGCGTGAAAGCTGTTGTTTTGTTTTTGCTATTTCACTTTTATTTTTATTTTATTTTTGCGTGGTAGTCCGGCTCGCGTATGGTTGGTTACCTTGCTTGCCATGTGCATCGTAGGGTGCTTCAAAGTGTTCGAATGGTGTGCATACACTAGTTCACAAATTGTTTATTTCCATCCAACCTTTCAGTTCTTTCCCTTTTTTTTTAAACTATTTATTGGAATATGAGTTAAAATTAAATTATTAAGATTTAAATTGGGTGTTCAGCCACAAGTGGTGACTTTTCAGCCCTGTTATATATATATATATATATATATATATATATATATATATATATATATATATATATATATATATATATATATATATATATATATATATATATGATTTGGTTATTACCTTGAGGACATCATTTGCTTCCGCAATTCTGAGATTTTTGTGTAGGGAAAATTCTAAACCTACTTGTATTGTGTAATTTCAGTTCTTTCCTATGAAATGATCGGCTTGAACCACAGTGGAAAGATTGAAATGCCATTACAATCCAGGTCTAGGCGGTTGTGGCGTCAAAAATTACTCAAATTTATAAATTGCATTAGGAAAATTACGGAATTATAATCAAATGAAAAAAAATGAAACGATCCATATAAGCTGCTAATCAAAATATGATACGTCAACGGCAACTATAGTAAGGACTTCACTTTAAAACAAAAAAGTATTCTATAAACTTTACGACTGCTTAGCGGTTTGTGTTGAACTGCTAGGTGGCATAACAGTGCAACATAAACTAAGACGAAACGTGAAGAAAACTAAAAACGGTTATTTGTCCTGTGGCTAACCCCTAAATAACTGTGATAATTTATTTCCTTCAATTTTTTTCTCATCTCAGCTGGTTGAGAAAGTAAACTATGAATCGCTCTAACATCGATGTAACCGATCGGCGAGCGAAGGACTATCGTGTGGGTGGCCTTTCCAGTCAGGTTAAATAATCGCTACGGCGAGATGCGTTCATCAGTGCAAACAACAATCGATGCGGTCACAAGTATGGTCGTGTTTTGCGAAGACCGCACGATTCAGCGATAATAGTACATGTATAAAGGTTAGTATTGTTGAGTTTCAGCGAATTGGATTTCAGCATTTCGCATGTTTGAAGAAATCGGTTCTAGCACTAGTTCGGATAACATTTAGCTGTAAAATGAAAAGACTTGATTCGATAAAGTTTCATTGGGTTAGTTGATAAATCAATTTATTTTATTTAATCTACAAACTAGCAATAAATAATCACACATTCTCCTGTTCTATCATACAATTGTGTTTGTCCAGCGACTGTCTGAAATTGGCACGATCGTCAACCACTGTTCGCGTTGTTAGTAGCATCATTGAAGAAGCGAAAGAAGCCTCCACGATGATTGTTCAGATAGTAGATTATCTCCGACTCGTCCTTCGGACATTTCGGATAGTATATGTCGCAACTGTTGGCTCCGATGCCATATCCAAGCAGGGCGGCACGTGAGAATTTCAACCACGGTGAACTATCGGGAACGGCACTGAGAACCCTGTAATTATTCATACTTGATTATGGTTTTCCTTCGAATACGGTAGATCATTACTCACGTGCTTAACAATCCACGATTGACGTAGGTACTGAAACCTTGTCCACTTGATCTTCGCGACATCATACAGATGAGTTTTGGGACACACTGAAGTTCATCATTCCCAGCGATGTTATCTAATGCTTTTCGCAACTGTGTGCTAACCGCCATAATAGGGGAACTCTGTCCAGCATTGGACTGCTGGGAGTCTGCCGAAGCGACGTTACCAGTTTGGCCTAGGGACTGAAAGCTATTGAATGTTCCGGGAGCAAAATTAAAAATGCTCTGCAGGAACCCGAAAATACTTTGGGCACTCACAGGACTGTCGGTTTGTCCTCCATTAATGAGATTTGTCGGTACATTTGGATGCTGAGGATACAGAGAGGGATAAAGTGCAGAACTATCGGCTAATGGTTGCTGATTTGGGTTCGTCACTGCATACGGATAGTTGGATAGGTAGTCCTGGATGTAGTAATTGTTTTGACTAAACGGAGGGTAAGGAGTTCCTTGGGTTGGGTAATAGGGGTTATTATTAGGCAAGCCTTCAGATGTTGAAGGAATTTGAGAATTAGACTGGTAATTCATTAGGACAGGTTGAGCTTGTTGAGCACTTTGAAGGAAGTTGTCATATTCAGAAGGCGATTGATAATTGAATCCATCTTGCTTACGAATATCCAGTAAATTGGGATTGTAAATTTTCGGCTTTTTCTGTTTCGGCCTGTAGCTTGTTGCTGGCAGCGTAGGAGGTGTAATGGCAGCGGCAGAATTCCAATTGCCAATCTGATAAGTTGCCTTTACGGTATAAAACTGATCAGACTCCGCCTGGGAGCTTGTAGGACTATCAGCGGCAAACTTTAAAGGTCCAGAATCATTATCCTCGAAGCGCATTTGACTGGATGGAAGTGTTTGTGGTCTGCTGTCGGTATCATGAAATTTAATTGGGGTATCGGTATAATAGTGCATTTCTCCTGCTCGCGACACATCACTATTCGGGAATTTGAAATTGGCTTGCTGAGGATTGTTGTCCTGAAATTTCAAAACGACCGGACTCTTTTCCACTCTTGGTCGATCCTGTTCCTCGAATCGAAAGAACCTACTAGAGTTTCTGGGCGAATTTGAAAACTCATCACTAGAAGCTGATGCATTATTCATAACTGGATTATCAAACCGCAATGAACCAGTTGTATTTTTCATAAGATTCTCAATTACGTATACTTCATAGTTTGCTGGTTGTTGGGAGTCTACGTTGGACATTTCCCTTTTTGTGCTATCATCGGAAAATTTCAACACACTTGGCATTCTCGTTCCCATTTCCATTCGATCAGACTCCTCAAACTTCAACATTCTTGGAAAGGCATGTGTCAGATTGACCGCCAGTGGGGAAGGTTCATGCTCATCACTAGCTTGCAAACTGCTAGAGTCCTCTTCGTATTCTTCTTCAGACGTATCTTCATTTGATTTGATCACATTTTCACTTATGGACAACACTTCTTGATCATTCATCGGTGTTTGCATTATATCCGATTCGGAGAATCGTAAAAACTTTGTCATCCGATTTGGGGGCTCTATCCGTACAGCTGGTCGATGAACGTTTTCCTGAGGTTGTTGATCTGATATTTTGCTCCCTCCATCTCCATCGAAACGGTAGCTGTGTAACGGCATCCAACCTCGTTCGAAGAACTCGTCGGCACCATTTTCGTAATCGGCTCTTCTGTTAGGATTTTGTATGGTTCTGGCATCACCGCTCGGAGGTGGAAAAGTTGGATCCCGAAATATTAGCTGATCTTCTCCATTAGAGGAAAATGTTACACTGTGGAAACACACAATCACAAACGTTATTTTTCGCTATAACTCTGAAGCTTTTAACTGACCTTTGCGTATCTCTAGCGTTCCCACTGGAGTTCACTACTTTCTTACTGTTAGTAGTAATAGAATGGCAACTGTGCGCTATAATTAGAACGAGGACTAAAACTTCCACGCGAACCCTCGTCATTCTCCTTGCTTTTGCTCACTGAAAGCACCGCACATATCACTATCACTGATCTGTGTTTCGAACTACAAATTAAAACAAAAAATTGAATTCACGCCTTTCCTAGGTTTGCAGCTGCCGCTTGTTGCCAGACTGCAGTTCCGTTGCCGAAGACGGCGCCAAACAAGCTTTCAGAGGTATATACGAGGGTAAGTCGAGTACCCACTCTCCCAAGATAGTTGTTTTTTCGAGGAATACCGGAGAGGCAAGCAAAACAACGAACGGTTACGGTTTCCAACCTATTGTGAACCACGTGCACCCGTTTGCCCCAGAGATTCATAAAATTTGAAGTAAGATGCCGAATTTACAACCAAGCTCTATGGTTTCGGCTTATACGCGTGAAACGGCTTTGTTCGCGGATCGGTGCCACCAGCGTGCGGACGCAGCTCAGACGCGGTGGTAGTGGAGATCACTCGTGTGAGTTTTATGCAACGGTTGTGGTTGTCTGTGCGGACCTGTCTAGCCCAGCTGTGACCGATCGTAATAGGTGTGCAGACCAATTTCGGAGAAAGTGAAATACAAGTGAATATTTCTGTACATCGATACCGATGAGTGTGTACTCATTGAGTGACGTCATGGCGCCAACCGTCGGAACTGCTATCCAGTGGGTACTTGTGGGTGGTCAAAAAAAAATATGGTGGGCGTAAAAGCGTCACTTGGCGGTCTGTATCTTTTAGTTTTGCGCAATGTGCTTCGTGCTGCGTGAAATGGAAACACCTAAATGTACCAGTGTTACAATGCATTTATTTTTGTTTTTCAATATTGTAGATCCACGAAGACTCAAATTAGTTTTATATTTTTCTTATGTTTGTATTGCGTTGCTAATATTAGTATACAATTACTTCTCATAGATGGCGTAACCGATTTTTACAAACTAAGATTTAAATGAATGGTCGTATGGTCCTTCAAGGCCATCGTCCAAGTACCATGCGTGCGGGTGGTTTTACGAAATTTTCGATGAAAATTTTGAAAAATTTGCCAAAACCAAAAACATACAGATCTTTGAAAAACTTTCATCTATCTGCAGGACAAAGATGGCTAAAAAATTCAGAGGATATGAGGATATGAAAAATAGCTCAGAAAAATGAGTTTTTTTGTTATCTTTCACAATTATTACACATCCAAACTGAAGCGGATTTTCGTCAGTTCATTGAAAAATTGATCTTGTTTTGTGGAAAACATAGAAAACTTCACAAAACTAACATCATTCTGATTATAAATTGAATTAGCATCGTTGCAAAATAATTTGTATATCATTTAGTACTTCTAAACCGTCAAAATACAATAACATCGGTTATATGAAATTCATTGATTTTCCATGAAAAGCATGAAAAGCTTTTCCAAAAATGTGTCTGAATGTAAGGTTTATTTAAAGAAATCGTTATGTCATCGCATTATTTTTCCAAATAATTGTGAAAGATCACAAAAACACTCATTTTTCAGAGCTATTTTTGATAAGAATCGGAAAATCCTCCGAATTTTCCAGCCATTTTCAGCCTGCAGATAGATAAAAGTTTTTCAAAGGTCTGTATGAAAAAATATTTGATTACTTACAGAATTAAAGCATCAAGAGTGGAGCGAAGCAAGAAACTGCTTAGTAATCTTAAGAAGAGGACCACCGCCATTCTATTTACGGATGAGAAGCTGTTTACTGTCGATATCGTGTCCAACAGTCGCCCCAATTGGTACGTAAGTTCAAAGTTCACATTCACATCTCGGACTAGATGCTTGGTCCGAAATGTGAATGTGTGCAGGGGCGATGGTGTTTGGATTAATTGCTTCCGATGGCCAAAAATGGACCGCTTTTATCCAAGAAGGCCTGAATGTGAAGATGTGTACATAGGCATTCTTAAGGATCATGTTTTGCCTTGGATTACGTTTTCCTACGACAAGGACGTAAATATTGTGTTCCAGCAATATGAGGCCCCAGCCCACACGTCGAAGAAAACACAAATATGGTTAAGGAACAACATGCTTCAATTTTTGTCTAAACATATGTGGTCACCTATCTCGCCTCACATAAATTCTCTGGATTTCAGTGTATGGGCGAATATTGAAGCCCGTGTATGTGAACATCCTCACTCGAATTTGATCTCTCTACGGACCTTCATTACAATGCATTGGAGAGAAATGTCATCAGATTATATTGTCAAGGTTTGCAAAAGCTTTAGGCGTCGTCTAGAGGCGGAGGTCATATGGAGTGAAGACGAAGCTTAATCTTCTACGAACATTTTATGTTAATACAGGTTGTATTTATTAATTAATAAAATTAAAAATGTTAGAGTCTCATTATTTTCTGACGCGTACAGCAGTTGGTATTGCGCAGATCAGTGTGCAGTAATGATCGAGACTGAAGAGCACGTGCTGGAACATACAGGTTAATTTGTGATAGAAGATCCGAAACATCATACTCAGCCAGTAGTAGCTTAGATACAAAAGTGGCTTGTGAAGCACGTCGACGATCTGCTAAAGATTTATGTCCCAATAGTTGACAACGATCTTCATATGGTGGGTTACTCCACGGTAGTTCCCGTAAAGCATAACGCTCGAATTTACGTTTCACAGCTTCCAGCCTTTGCATCCATTTGTTGTATGGACACCAAATAGCATTCGAAAATTCTAGCTGTGAACGAACCGATGAACAATATAGCGATTTTAAACAAAGTGGGTCATGAAATTCACTCGAGATTTTTAATATAAATCCAAGTAAACGATTTGCTTTGTCAATCATTGCTAAAAGATGAGTGTACGTTAGTTTTTCATCCAAAATGACACCTAGATCTTTGATGTGATCAACGCGTTGCAGCTGAGTGCCAGCGACGGTGTAATTAAAGCTAAACATGCTTCTCGTACGATGATAGCTAATGACAAGGAACATTTCGAAACACAGAGATTCATTTTGTCTCTTACACACCGTTCGTAAAACAAATTAACAAGATGTTACAATTCACGACAATCAGATGCTTTGCGAATAACGAGAAATATTTTCAAATCGTCAACAAAAAATAATTTACCACCATGCCTTAAGACAAATAAAGCATCGTTCACAAACAACGAAAAAAGAAGTGATCCTGGAGTACTTCCCTGAGGAACTCCTGAGATGCTTGCAAAGGATTCAGATACAGTATTTCCAATTTGTACGACAACTTTACGTTTAACGAGATATGGTCGGATTTGGTCGTGTATCCTAGTTTGCTCAGCTTGGTTAGCAAAATCTAGTGGTTCACAGTAGAGATGGTCGGGTATAGAAATTCCTATACCCGAACCCGACCCGTACCCGAGTGGTCAGCAAAAAAATTTACCCGTACCCGATTAAATATTAAAAAAATTACCCGTACCCGATCAACAATAAAAAAATTACCCGTACCCGACCCGTACCGGACAAAAAATAATAAATTTTACCCGTACCCGATTAAAAATTACCTGTACCCGTACCCGACCCGAATGAGTAGTAAAAATTTTACCAAAATTCAGGATGAAGAAAATAATGTTTTTTAGATAGCGAGCCGTATTAGGCTCTAGTTGGTAAGTAAAATATATAAAAATGCTTGTTTATGTGGGACAACGAAACAGGTTACGCAGGGACAGGCGAACAATAAACAACTCGAGGAAAGAACTTCGGAACACGCGACGATAAGAAAATTACACACGAATAGATTAACTGTGTCTTTATTAGCGAATGGTTACATGTGGAATAAAAGAACAAGTTTGTTTCTTTCGGTATCTTCTCTCTCTGTCATCCATAGTGCGGGGGATATGACAGTAACGGTCGACGAGGAAATATCGCCAGGGTACATGACAGTGAACACTCCTCCTCGATATTTTCAACTCTGCTTTCAATTTACGCTATCGGTTAAACACAGCATCTCCACGAACTGTTTCAATTTTTGTGCTCCGAGAGGCTTAGTCAATACATCGGCAATCATGAATTCCGATGAACGATAACGCAACAATACAACATTTTTCTCACAAAGATCTCTGGCATAGAACATTCGAGTGTCTATGTGTTTCGAACGCCTGGACTGACGATCCATTCCAGCAAACTCAACACAACTATTATTGTCTTCGTAGATTGTAGTCGGTCCTTCCTGTTTAAGGTCCATTTCATCCAAAAGCCTTCGTAGCCAAACGGTCTCTTTACATGCCTCTGAGAGAGCAATGTACTCTGCTTCCATGCTTGATAAAGATATCACAGACTGCTTACGACTCGTCCAGCACACTGTTGCTTGGCCCAACTGAAACACGTAGCCAGTCACTGACTTCCGATCAGTAGGATCACCACTCCAGTCTGCATCGCTGTAACCAACTAGCATCATCCTCTGCTGTCTATTTACTAAAAGTTTCAATTTATAATCACTAGCCCACAGCAAATAACGAACGACTCGTTTTAGCTCTGTCCAATCGGCTTCCGATGGCTGGCTTATCTTTCTGCTCAAGATTGACACAGATACTGCCACATCCGGCCGGGTATTAATCGACACATACAATAAAGCTCCGACTAAACTGCGGTATTCACTGTTATCCGTAAGTAATTTGCTACCTTCACGATTTCGATAATATCCAACATCTAACGGTATTTTAGATCCTTTCGCTTTATCAAGCCCGTATCGTATTGCTACCTTCGTAATGTAAGAGTGTTGATCTAAAGCGTAGATACCGTCGTTGTCTTTTGTGACGCGAATCCCGAGGAAATATGAAATGTCCCCAAGAGAAGTCAAACTGATACTGTTCATTAGCGATTTTTCAACATTATCGACTTCGGCTTTGTAAACACTCGCAACTATCATGTCATCAACATAAATCAGGATGTAAACCATTTCACCAGTCGACAATTTCTTGCTAAATAAACACGGATCCGCTTTGCCTTGTTTGAAACCCAGTTTTCCAAGAATTGCACATATGGTATCGTTCCATATCTTAGCTCCTTGCTTCAAGCCATACAAACTGCGCTGAAGTTTACAAACGAGGTGTTCCTTTCCAGGGATTACAAAACCTTTCGGCTGCTGCATAAATAATTCCTCTTGTAAACGCCCATGAAGGTAGGCACTTTTGACATCCAGGTGCCGTACAGTCATGCGTTTATAACCCGCAACTGTTAACAAGATTCTGAAAGTAGTCAGTGTTGCAACTGGTGCGAAAACGGTGTCATAATCTATGCCTGGTTGCTGGCTGAAACCTTGTGCAACAAGGCGCGCTTTAAACTTCGAAACCTTTCCATGAGCGTCCTCCTTACGTTTGTATACCCATTTGCAACCAATTGGTTTGCGACCGATGGGTAGCTCCACAAGAGTCCAGGTATTGTTCTTCATAAGTGAATTATACTCTTCTGTCATGGCTTCCTGCCATAAATCTTGTTCCGATCCTCGAATAGCTTCATCGTAGCTAACCGGCTCCTGCTGAACCACCTTCGCAATGTCTATCACATAATCTTGCAATCTTACTGGTAGAAGACCTTTTGTGCTTCTTTGCTCTCGTTGTCCAACTCGTTCAGTTTCCTGCTCAATGTTGATATCACCTGACGAATCTAATTGCTCGTATCCCAAGAAATCATCGTCAGAATCGTCGACGGCGTCTAACGTCTCATTTTGTTGTTGGTCTACAACACCATTATTCTCCTCCTGCGTTGCATATTCACACTTATACCATGTATCATCACCTATAGTATCTACGGTTGAATGTGCATCGGATATTGCATTAAGCGAGCCATTGTTTAATTCGATAAAACGAACATCTCGACTTATCACTATTGTATTGTTTACCGGATTAAGAAAACGATATGCCTTGCGGCCTTCACAATAACCAACAAAAGTGAGTTTCACCGCCTTATTGTCAAATTTTAATCTTTTCTTGTCATTTATATGCACATAAGCAGTACTTCCGAAAATTCGCAGATGACTCAAAATTGGTTTTTTCAAGAACCATTTTTCATACGGCGTTCTATCAATCGAACGAGAGGGGAGCCTATTCTGAAGATAGGCAGCAGTCACAACAGCTTCACCCCAAAATTTTTTATCAAGCCTTGCATCAGCTAGCATGCACGTTGCCATTTCTTGCAACGAGCGATTCTTTCGCTCGGCGACCCCATTCTGCTGTGGAGAGTATGGCGCTGTTAATTGAGATTTTATTCCTTCTTTCTCATAGAATGACTTGAGCTCTGCGTTAACATACTCCCCGCCGCCGTCAGAACGGATAACACAAGGTACTTTATCTTATTTTGTCTTCATTTCGGCAACAAATCGCTTAATGCAACTGACTGCATCAGATTTATGACGAAGCAAGCATACAATCGTGAATCTGCTAAAATCGTCGATCAAGGACATCAAATATCGGGCTCCGCCGGGTGTTATAGTCGACATTGGACCACAAACATCAGTATGAATCAGCTCAAGAATACTGCTGGTTTTGCTATCAGAGGTGCGAGGAAATGGAATACGAGAGGATTTACCTGCGAGACAGTGTTCACATACTTGTCTCAAACCGCAATCGTTTAACTGCAATCCGATCCCAAGCTGCTTCTTTGCCATTTGTTCCACAGCAGCCGGATCACGATGCCCGAAACGCCGATGCCATGTATGCTGGCAATTCGGCAAGTGTCCAATCTGCTTAGTTAGCTTCACGTATTCCACCGTCTTCAATACGAACAAATTTCCGTATAGTTCACCGAGAGCCACTTTTTCGCCACAAGCACTTACAATATCACAGTGGGAACCAGCGAAATTCACTTTTAATCCTCTTTGTGTCAGTTTCCGCACTGACAATAAAGCACTGTCCAACTTTGGAATGTACAATACATCCTTAAACAGGATTTTCTTCACATTTCCGGCACTATTCACACAGTTCACGTATCCATCACCGATTCCATCGGATTTTGTTGTAGAACCGTCTGCCAGAACCACTTCCGTTCTGACTTCTGCATCCAGCTTTATGAAGAACGAACGATCATTTGACATGTGGCTGGAACAACCACTGTCAATATACCAGCAACTGCGATTACGGACACTGGCAGCCGAAAAACACAACTGTGTATCTTTATCAGCATCCTTCTTTTCATCACCTTTTTTCTTTTCTTGCTTACCACCTTTTGAAACTTCATCACTTTTCTTTGATTGCTGCTGTTTCAATAATCGGCAATCCTTCCGAAAGTGTCCGGGTTTTTGACAGTGATAACACAATCTTTTATTCTTTCCTTTGAACTGCGCTTTTAGGACTTTTTCTCCCGGATCAGTGCATCGTTCCGATCTTCGTTGATATTCATCCAACACTCTTTGTTTTATGAACGGCAATGTTAAATCAGCCTCCGCTCGGTTCTCAAGGGCGGTTACCAGGTTGCTGTACGATTCCGGCAAGCTTCTTAGCATCATAGCGATTTTCAGCGGGTCTTCCAAGGCTTGTCCGGCACATGTTAGACGATCGAATAGTTCTTCAAGCTCAACTAAGTGTTTTTCAACATCACCGCTTTCATATAAATTCAGGCTACAAATTTTCTTTAACAATGAAACTCTAGATGTTATTGTTGCCTTTTCGTGGTAAATTTTAACTTTCTCCCACGCATCTTTTGCCGATTCCGCATCTTTAACCAGATTTAACTGACCATCCTCTAGGTAAAGAACAAGTGTTGCGTGACACTTCTGGTCCATTCTATTCCAATCTGCGGTCACAGGTTCCGGTTTGGGATTCACTACAACATACCAAAAACCTTCCCGTTTCAGGAGCATTTCCATACGAAGTTTCCATGTCTGGTAATTTTGATTAGACAGTCGTGCGAAAAGAAACTTGTTATCTGACATTCTCGTTATCGGTTTGGCTTCCAACCATACTCAAAATTTCACCTGCACTGAAAGTATATTTCAACGATATGGCTTTTACCACCAACCGAGCCGAAATCCGATTGTTAAGACGACTGTTCCGTCGATTCAAGAACCAGCTCCAAGTAGAGGTTAGAATGCCTACACATTCGATAGCGTGGTCACAAAAGCACGACGCGTTAAAACTTCTCTATCAGCTTCTGGGCCCATAACCTGTGGGACAACGAAACAGGTTACGCAGGGACAGGCGAACAATAAACAACTCGAGGAAAGAACTTCGGAACACGCGACGATAAGAAAATTACACACGAATAGATTAACTGTGTCTTTATTAGCGAATGGTTACATGTGGAATAAAAGAACAAGTTTGTTTCTTTCGGTATCTTCTCTCTCTGTCATCCATAGTGCGGGGGATATGACAGTAACGGTCGACGAGGAAATATCGCCAGGGTACATGACAGTGAACAGTTTACATTTAAACATATAAATACACTGTGAAGCATGAATAGATTTCCAATGTCTTTGGTACTTTATACTCATTTACAAATGTCAACATAAAGGAGTAATATCTACTCAAATTTTTCGAGAAACATATTTACGCAAAATGTCGTAATACCCGTTGTATTCAATTTTGGGTAGGTATGGTTTGTACGAAACAGTGCGACTTTTGATCCAATTCTTTAGACCCACAAGTAAGCGTGCTCATTATCTTGACACACAAATAAAAATTTACATTCGAATCACTTGAAAAATCACGTAAAATGGTTCCAAATGTCTAATTGAATATCATACGTGACGAAAATGAATGAAATTCAATTTTGAAAATGGTGAATAGTGAGTCCTTCAAGTGTAAGGAGTTTGAACATTCGTGCGAATTTTTTTTGGTTACAATTTTTTACTACAAAGCACAATGAATTATGATTTTGATTTAAATTAATCTGTCAACTATGCCCGTTTTGTAAACCTCACAAACCCACATCCACGATGTTAACGGTAGCTGGTGGTTTTTACAGCCATTGAACTTCTCTGCCGTCTCTGGTAGAACCCCCAACGAGTGAACACGGTGAAAATTTGAGTATTTCGCGAGAAAAGATTTTCACCTGTTTTTTGTGACTCCACGTTGTCACGCATCGCGATTTTCATTTGTAGTCCAGTGAAAAGAAATGAAAATTAACTGGCAATATAGCCTAACTTGCTGTGCCATCAATCGGTGTCATTTCAAGTGAGATGACACCACCCAGAAGTGAAGAATAAGAAGAACTTCTATGCAGATATTCTGAAATAAATGTTCATGTTTTTATGGTTAGAATCCTAATTATTTATATGAAAATTTGAGAAAATCTCCAACCAATATTTAAAATAACAGTATCTGGTATCTGAATGTGATATGAATACTACACTACATTTTATATATGAATCAAATAATTTTTACTGGATTGTGCATTAAACAGCTTTAAAAACATCCATTAAAACCTACGTGAAAAGTAGGGTCTGACCGCAACATCTTAGAGCTAAGGCAGTGTGTCTTATTAAATATGTTATAAAAAAGTAGGGTGGAAAATATTCACATAACATTTCACGTAACTATGATGTGATCGTTTCTTTTAATGAAGAAAAGAAATTTTTTTCTGGAAAAAGATGCCAGTTGTCAGGTCTGGTCCTAGGCGCGAATGTCAAAACCCCTTGAATCAAATTGTTTATTTTTCGGAAGAACTGTTTTGCAAAAAAAAATTCTCGTCAGCGTGTAAACATATTTATGTGAAGTACAAATGGTCGGATAATCGATCAGAAAAAAAAATTACCCGTACCCGACCCGTACCCGAGTGAGCAGTAAATTTTTTTACCCGTACCCGACCCGTACCCGAGTGAGCAGTAAATTTTTTTACCCGTACCCGACCCGTACCCGAGTGAGCAGTAACATTTTTTACCCGTACCCGATTAAAAATAAAAATATTTACCCGTACCCGACCAAAAACCCGTCGGGTACGGGTACGGGTCGGGTATCGGGTAAAATACCCGAGATCCGACCATCTCTAGTTCACAGAGATGAAAGCAGCCTTAAGGTCATTGTAGATTGTGCCGATCTGGAATTTATTGGACATTTGCTCGGGTCAAAATAGTGTAAAACAAACGAGATTTGTATTAGCCGACCGACTAGGGAAGAATGATTGTTTTTTATGGTTCTATACAAAACGTTTGAATTTCATCTGGATCCGACTGTCGGTTCCAGAATTATAGGGTAAAGTGCATTAAAAATTTTACTCCATCACATAAAGCGCCGCAACAATATACGTAAAAAAATTTCTAAACAGGCCTCAAAATTACTCCATTCGATAATCATTATTAGTAGACGGTCAAACAAACTAATTTCGGCTATCCTGGCTTCTGGCTTACGATTCCGGAGGCACCGGAAAAAGTGGTAAATTTTCCCAAATGAATCTGACTCACTTTTCTCAGTGATGGTAAAATCGATTTTCAAATGAAAGATCCTGTGATCTCTTAACTGTGAAAACTGTTATAAATTGGGCACAAACCAATTTTAATTTGTAGGTAATGTAGTTTCCTCCAAGGCTCCAGATTGGAAATTATTCACTTTTGTCAGAGATGACCGATTTACTTAAACTTAGATAAATATGAAAAGTATTCACAGTCCCGCTCATCTGTGCTTTCACGAATTGTTAGTGCGCACACACAAAAACTTTATGGTTGCCTAATCCCACTTACGATGCAACTCACAAAGGCCTAACTTGACAAATGACGGAAAATTCCATTTGTGATGACTTCACATTGAATTAGAATGAATTTGACTGCTTTCGATTGGAGTTTGCATTACGACGACTGTATGAATTTATATTTACTATTTACCTGTCAAGCAAATGTGTGCTTTTGTGGCTCAGTCGATTAACGGATGTACTTTTTGGTCCAACGATTCTCGGTTCAAGTCGCCGCTGTCGCTATCAATCACGGAATATTACATGTTCCTACAAGTGAATTTACGTGAACTGCAACGGTCCGTTTGTAAGCATCTTGAAAGATGTCAAATCAAAAGGTTCGAAAGACTTTCTATTGAAGAACCAAATCATTTGGAAAATGATTTGTTTGTTTCATTAAAGACTTTAACCGTTTCTCGTCGTTCGCAGCTCATTTTGGAAAAAAATTTAAAAAGGGTAACCGCACCAATAGTCAGCTTAGCTACTCTCTAAAATTACCTATTACTAGACTACATTTTAGTTAATTTTGAGTCGTTTCGAATATTTTCTTTCATTTGCTTTATTGTTGTCAAAGAAGACCACCCAATAGCGAGAAACTCGTTCAATAAGCTAGAATTAAGTAAACTGCATTCAACCTAAAATTGTGTTAGTACAACTCATCAGCTCAGTAAATCTAACTTACTATTGAGTAGATATAACTCACCTTCCATTGCTTCATGGAAATTACTTAGAGCTACATTACAAAAAATTGGATGATTGAACAGATACCCGAAACTTGAAGGCAAGTACTCAAAATTAAGAAGTTTTCCGGTTGAAGTCGCGACCCACATTACCAGGTTGAAATAGAAAAAAAAGTTCTCTCGGAACTCCGAATCAATGCGGATGCCAGTGCAACAACCGAATTGAAGGAGAAAAGAAACATTTTCATCTTTGATTGTGCACGTTTTCGTGCTCCTTGTTAATGAGCTTCGAAATTAAATTAATTTATTAATCTATACATATAAAAATGCAGAGATCATTCTTTGTAATCGCATCACGTAATGGACGGATGGACAGATTTACATGATTCATTTTTTATTTGATCAGTTTCTATCCCCGCCGGGTTCGTGCATTAAAAAATTGAGAAAAATCACCGGAAAAGTGGAAAAAATCCATAAAATTGTTTTGTATGGACAATGGAATTTTCCGTTGAAAAAGTCGTCTATACTAGATCGTTGAGCGCATAATGAGTTGCATAAATGTTTTGAGTCGAAGAAAAGAATACTAGATCGTTGAAAAACCCGTTTGGTGAGCTACGAGTTGTTTTGTGTGGAGATTTGACATGCATACTTGACCCATGTGATTCTTCATTTCGAGCCACGTGTTTATTTTGGAATGAAAATTATTGTTGACTAAATGACTGGCGGAATGTATATGACTGTACCAGAAATACCACTGTAGGTAGGAGAAAAATGTTCTGATATCGTTGACCAGTTGATGGATTGTGTGTAATGGAGTCAGCTGAATAATATTGGTCATTTTCAGCGTGAATTTAATAAATCAGATTTGTTTTGAGTGAATTCCTAAAAAGATTGTGCTAAAGAAGCGCTATGGTCGAACTGAGAGATTTTCCTTGCATTTTGTTATCGAATAATTTAGATTACACTCAGCACACAAAACCATTGGCAATTAGATCAATGTTCAATATGATTTCCATAAATTGAGACTACCATTTTAAATTTTATATTCTGTCAAAAATGTTCAAATTGATAAGATCAATAGAGAATTCTCCAAGCAATCGAAAGTTCCACAGTACCTGAAAAATATTCACTTTATTAGAGCTTTAAAGTACGCGTGGCACTTTTTGGCAACTCGAACGTACAGAAAAAGTTCTGAGAAAACTTTCTCGCTGCTAAAAAGCTGTACAAGTAATTACTTCTATGTTTGTTCTGTTGTGGCGGGTGAACATTCAAGTAATTCCTTAAAAACAGGCTGTTCAGAATGCTTCGTATGCTGCTTAAACCAAATCTGTTTTTTACGAACTTTAGGTTACTTGGCCTAAATACAAATTGTAAATATAATCTACTCTACCGAATAAAGAGAAAACGTCTATTATGTCAAGGCCATTGGAGAGTGTCCATTGCATTGACTCAAAGGATGGGATGGCGATCTGTGCATTTCCTCTAATATGGCATAACAGAAATATTTCACATCTTCGCATTAATTTTTTAGCGATATGTCTATTTGGGCTGAAGCGAATGTGTTTCAATTTCTGTTGATTGTAGTTTAAGTAATCAGAAAAATAATAGAGAGAAACGTTAATCACTTAGTCGATTGACAATTCTGCATAAATTCGAAAAAATATTTTTTTTGGCGAGACGAAGTTCGACGCGGCAGCTAGTATACGTTAATCTTGAAATGAAGATATAATAAGAATAAGAATTGGTTTAGGTTCAGTTTTTCGTTAAACTACAGAATAAACTGTTGGAAATAGTAGAAAACCAATACAGGGGCCCACCTTGGCTTTGCATCGTTCATTACTTAAGTGTAGTAAAATGAAGTAAGTCGCCTATTACACTAACACATTCATGAAAAGAGCAAAATTTATTGACATGTATAATTCATGGCATCCTACGATTGTCAGCACCATCAAATGTGCTCTCTCAACTGAACGATTTTGAACCTACACAGAAAAAGTTAATGATATTAACATATGTAAATCAAAATTACTATGACATACACTTCAGTTGAATCGAAAATTTGATTGAAAACAATCATCGATGCAAAACTTAATCGGAATATGGTGATTTTTTAATGGTTGGCTCAGTATTTTTAAATGACGCCTAATTTTTTACTTTTAAAGTATATGGAAAAATAAAGAAACTGAAGTAATTTTATGCTCAATTTCCTGCTCCAAAGCAAAGCCTTGGTATTACATTCCTGTAGTGGAATTTGACCTTCTGTTTCAACAGACTTCGCAGCCGATTCAGAGTGTACAGAACCATTGCATGGCTAGTGCTACGATTCTACTGACACTACGAATCCTTCCAGGTCGGGGCTCGAACATACGACAACTGGTTTGTGAGACCAGCGCCCTATGCATTGAACCGCCAACCCTGATCCAAACATGTGTCAATTTTTTTTCCTTTTATCCTTTCAATGTCGATTCCGCATGAGAAACTTGGAGCTGACACAAGGTAGTTTATTTTAACAAACAATTTTCATTGTTTCATTGTGTGGTATGATCGAGTCCGATATGGGAATCAAGTTCGAAACAGATCCGAATTTCAGTTCTATTGCGATGAAACTAGGTCCGAAACCGCTAAACAAACGGTTCGACAGTATCAAGTATCACAAATTGGATACACGCAATGCTTAGCAATCGACTTCTTTGTTCATCGCTTCGGCAAGCAGAGATTAGAAAGCTGAGTGTCTGTGGGTGTCCTCAAGGTGGTGTACTATCCCCACTTTTATGGAACCTAGTCGCTGATGGTTTGTTAAGGAAACTTAATAACCTTGGATTTCCGACTTATGGTTTTGCCGACGATTATCATATATTGATGACCGGTATAAGCATTACACTCTATTTGATTTAATGCAGCAAGCCCTGCGATCTGTTGAACAATGGTGTTGTCAGGTTGGATTGTCTGTAAATCCGGGCAAAACATCAATGGTGCTTTTCACTCATCGTAGGATAATCACAGGAGCTCGTCCGTTACAGTTCTTCGGTTCAGAGGTCACTGTGGTCGATCAAGTTAAATACGTCGGGGTTATTCTTGACTCAAAACTGAATTGGTCTGCTCACATTGACTTCAGGATTAAGAGAGCTTGTATGGCTTTCGGCCAATGCAGACGAGCTTTTGGAAAATCATGGGGACTCAAACCCAGATATATTCATTGGATCTACACAACTATTGTTAGACCAATTTTAGCATATGGTTGTCTTGTATGGTGGCAGAAAGGAGAAGTCGAGACAGTTCAGTCAAAGCTAAATCATCTCCAAAGGATGGTCCTAATGGCGATGACAGGAGCATTCACGACAACTCCTACTGCTGCTCTAGAGGCGCTACTGTGCATTAAACCACTACATGTGTTCCTAAAACAAGAAGCATTATCTTGTGCATACCGTCTTAAGGGTACAGGGCTTTGGAACAGTAACCCATTAGATTATGCTACCAGCCACACTCGCTTGTGGTCTCAAATGGTTACATGGGATGAGTATTTACTCGCTCCTAGTGACCTAACTCTCACATGCAGTTTTCCTTTCAAAACATTCCATGTGAGCTATCCTCTTCGTGAGGAATGGTTGCCTGGTTGTCTGGAACGACAACTTGATGAACACATAGTTTGTTATACGGACGGTTCTCTGTTGAATGGTCGTGCTGGTGCTGGTGTCTACAGTCGTGAAATGAGGCTGGAGCAGTCTCATTCACTTGGTAGATACTGTACTGTGTTCCAAGCAGAAATCTACGCGATTCTGTGTGGAGTACAATCGGCACTTCAGCAGAGGATCTGTGGTAAGCGAATTTATTTTTGTTCCGACAGTCAGGCAGCCTTAAAAGCACTCAGTTCGAATGACTCACGGTCGAATCTAGTGATCGCATGTCGAACTCAAATTGAAGACCTCAGCATTTCATATGCTGTTTACTTCTTATGGGTACCCGGCCATTCTGGTATTACTGGAAATGATGAGTTGGCTAGAGCTGGTGCAACGAATGATTTTGTTGGTCCTGAACCAGCTTTACCACTTTCAACTAGTTGGATAAAGCACAAGATTCGTTCTTGGGCTGCATTCAAACATGCCAACAACTGGCGCAGCTTGCAAACTTGCGCTCAGACAAAAGCATTTCTACCAGATTTAAATCTGAAAATGTCAAAGTGTCTACTGCATTTCTCCAAGCAACATTGCAGTATTCTGGTCAGAGCTCTGACTGGACATTGCAAACTCAATTATCACATGGCTACTATTCAACGTGCTGAGTATTATTCGTGTGATTTGTGTGAATGCGATTATGGTACTTCATATCATCTGATATGTAACTGTCCCGCATTGACGCAGCTACGTATCCGGGTTTTTGGTTCTCCATACATGGTTGAGTCTGTGTATGCGGAGCTAAAATTGAAGGATATTCTCTCGTTTCTCACCCAATGTGGTAAGGAGCTATAGTCAGAAGGGTTCATCGTTCTTCCTGGAGTGAATGAATCCCTTCTGTATTCACCTTAAATAGGGTTTAGCAGATTGTTTGGCATCCTTTAGGGGGTGCCGAATTTACTTCTGCTCGTACATACTGCGAATCGTTCTGCATTCTTCCGGGAGTTCAGAATGGTGTCGCTTTTGTAAGATCTCTAAATCCTCTCGGGGGTTGGAGGTTTTATTAACAGCAGACTGTTCGGGACCTCGTAGAGGTTCAGAATTTACTTCTGCTTCCACTAAATGTGATCCTCAGCAGATTGTTCGGCATCCCTTAGGGGTGCAGAATTTACTTCTGCTTTTATGTGTTTTTGTGTCGTCAATTTTTCCCATCCTCCTAGTCCAACCCTTACCATTTCCTTTCAATCCTTCCCTCTTATATATCGGGAAAATTATGCTAAAAACAAATTGATGGCAAGGCACAAATCTCCAAATATCAAGGGGAACGTGCCATTTGAGCCAATTTGTTCTGATTCCTGATTCCAGTTCTATTGCGATGAAACTAGGTCCGAAACCGCTAAACAAACGGTTCGACAGCGGTTAGGTTGAAAGCTGAGTTAGGTTCGGCATGAAGTAAAAACTACATAACAGTGCCTTTGACTTTTCTGACAGCTCACTTACAACCACAAATGCACATTCGCCATTTTGAGATTAGTTTGTTTTCATCACGAAACACTTTCTATCAGACAGTTTTAAGTACAACAGTCAACTTCCGTCAACGTTAACTAGACTTTGTCTAAAGTTTAGATTAGTTTAAGGCTTACATTATTGAAACGAATACACGTTTCGGACGAAAAAACGTTCCGTGCGGTTGACATAGCGTCTTAATAAGTGATATGGTGTTTGTTTTCATCACGAAATATCCCAGCGATTTTTAGTTTCTAGACAGAGACTCTTAGTGTCAATTATTTTCCACAAGGGTATGAAAAGTTTTATACTTACGACTTATCGTTACTGAGTTTCAACAAACTAGGATTGTTTAGTGCTTACCATACTTAATGTAGAATAAACTCAATAACAGTTTCAATTGCAATATAATCGCTTAGATTCATTGGAACATTTTTTTTTACTTAGCATACTTACATGCGGTTTCTCATTTGCAGTTGTTTTCATTGAGTTTGAAAGTTGCAACTCGAAAGCAATTAATTGCCAAATTGTTATAGAGAAAGTCAAGCCTAATTGTATATTACATTTATTGAACAACTTTAAGCAGATATTTATATGTTTTGATGTAAACAATATACATGACAATGCTTTTCATTGAAATTCAAATTTGGTGTGAATAAACAGCTTAACGAGTATCACTTTTAACTCCTGGATGACTTCAGAATGCTTCAAACAGTCTTATGACTTTGAGCATATGACCTTTGCGTTTGTTTGTTTTAAACTTTGTGTGTAACACTTGGGAACAGGCATAACGCAATATTTTGCGTGAAACAATTGTGTGTTATTTGCCATTTTGCTATTCGTTATATGCTGATAGTAATTGATACTGTAAATATTTAGTAAGTACATATTTTGCACACTTTAACAGCATCGAACTGTATAGAATATATATTCACTAAAATTCATGCGATAGCCATATTTTCGATAACAGATATTCGTCAAACATTTAACTTAACATGACGTTCGAGTACAGATGAGCTACGGAGGAACTAGTGCGGATTGTTACAATCAACTTACTCTATGTTTTGTTGTTTGAGGGACATTTTCTTTTTACTAGTTCTTTTCTAAAATACTGCAATACCATGCGAGCTACATCTTGGTATAGATTTGTTGTATATATATAATTGTGTGAACTCACAAATATTAGCTTTCTAGTTATTGTCGATACACATAAATAATACAGCCATTGGGTTTTTTGGAACTTATTTTGGTAAAACAAGTCTTGCCATAGTGCATGTCATCGTTTAATTGACTTTCTACTTTCTCTGCTTACATGGTAGGTTTGAACTCAGAGGGATTTTCAAACAGTTGCACTATTTGATGGTTTAGTGAATCTTGACTCGGACATGCTTCCGGTGGTTAAGCACGAGGTATTATTTATGAAGATAGTTGTACTGTTACATCATATTTACGGAGTCGGATGGAATGTTGGTTAGAATGTAGTGTGAAAACGCGTTTTTCACTCATTACGAATTTTCAGATTGTTCGACCACGATGATAATGACCACACGATGACGACGATGAGTCAAAAACGATATGATTTTTAGTTGAAATATGGAACCAACAGGATCAAAAATAAATTAAAATACAAGAAGCAGCAGAAAAGCGAAATTGTATTTCGAACAGAATATCCAAGCTAGCGACTAATCAACATGATTAAAAAAATTTCTTTTGTCTTGTAAAATGACAATAATAACACAGATATGTTGCGTCTTTTGGTTCACGGTAGTCACTTTATAATTGGCAACAAAGTTGTTCTTTTTTTTACAGAAAGTGACAAAACAGTGTAAATAAGTTCTTTGCAAGCTTTCCCGTATTACTAATACAGAAAAATATTTGATTAAATATATGTAAATGATAATTACAAGTATTTAGTGGATGTTTATACAAATAGTGAAATAAACATTTATTCATCATTACTAAGCAGTGTTAGCGTCTAATGATAATACAATGAAGTGTTGAAGTAAAGTAAAACAAATTTTTAAACTAATGATGAGTTGTAGTAAATAATCGTTTATGCTTGATTATATATAATATAATGGTAAAAAAAAGCAACTTCTACCGAACTAACAGAAACGTATGAGAATCACTAGATCTATAGAACTTCCATCTACTTTTGATTCGCATCGAACCACCTGGACGTATCGAACGTTCTGTACCGTATTTATAGTTGTAAACCTGTGATTAGTTTCTTCTGTTGAATGTTGGAGAATCTCATTGGTGAATAACACTAACACAGCTTACCATCTAAGCTAGTTCAGTGTTATCTCATGAGTTAATGTTATGCTGTGCATTTAATAAGATTTATGGAGATCGTGTTGGATCTACAACACCTCCAGGACCCGGGAGTGAGCTTGGTTTACCTATCAAGTAGGAATCAATTTGACGAGCTGCTTGTCGCCCTTCGGTGATCGCCCAAACAACGAGCGATTGCCCTCGGCGACAGTCACCGGCGGCAAATACCTTCGGATTAGCAGTTCCGTATGTGCTCACCGATGTTTTGATGTTACCTCTGCCATCCAATTCAAGCTCTGGGAATGATAAGAAATTATTGAGCATTTTGAACTTAAAGTTGGTATAAATATTTGCTTACTCATTTCTGTAGGAGCAACCCTCTCCGGACCGAGGAATCCCATTGCTAGCAAAATTAGATCAGCCGGGAAATATTTTTCAGTTCCCGGAACTTCTGCCATTTTCCATTGTCCAGTCGCACTTTGAGTCCATTCAACTTGTATCGTATTTACTCCCTTAATATTCCCATTTCCGTCACTAACAAATTCCTTTGTTGTGGTGCTGTATTGGCGTGGATCTTTACCCCACTTTACTCGAACCTCTTCATGACCGTAGTCGACTCTGAAAAGGTTAAATTTCGATTAGTTTGTACTTTCTTTGTTAGGAACAGATTTTTTACCGGAATATCTTCGGCCACTGTGGCCATGGATTATCCTGGGCTCGTTTTTCTGGGGGTGTTGGTAAAATTTCAAACGTAGTAATAGTTTTGGCACCCTGTCGCAATGACGTGGCAATACAATCGCATCCCGTATCTCCTCCACCGATTACAATAACATGCTTCCCTTCCGCAGAAATCCAAGACTGATTTGTTCCAAGGAGTTTTTTCTGACTAGCCTCCAAAAACTCCATTGCAAAATGAATGCCTTTAAGATCCCGATTTGGCAAGTTCAGATCGCGAGGCCAAGTTGCTCCCGTAGTGAACAGAACAGCGTCATAATCCTTTTCCAACTGAGAAGCCATTAAATCTTTTCCAATGTGAACATTGCATTTAAATTCAATTCCTTCGTCAATCATCAAATTAATACGTCGTTTGACGACGTCTTTGGAAAGTTTCATTGTTGGAATGCCATATTGCAGAAGACCTCCCGGGCGATCATTTCGTTCATATACGGTAACCAGATGGCCTGCTTTATTGAGCTGTTCGGCTGCGGCCAGACCAGCTGGACCAGAACCAATAACGGCAACACGTTTACCCGTTCTAACAGCTGGAACTTGGGGGGTAATCCAACCCTGCTCAAATGCATGATCAATGATGGCACACTCTATATTTTTGATCGTGACTGCTGGCTCAGAAATGCCTAAAACACAAGCCCCTTCGCAAGGCGCTGGGCAAACACGTCCTGTAAACTCAGGGAAGTTATTGGTTTGCAGCAACTGATTAATAGCTTCCTTCCAGCTACCGTTGAATACAAGATCGTTCCATTTGGGAATGATGTTGCCCAGGGGACATCCGTGTGAATTGGATTGACAGAATGGAACGCCACACTCCATACAACGAGCAGCCTGCATTTTCAGATTTTTGCGAACGTGAGAGAAATTATACACCTCTTTCCAGTCCTTCTGGCGTTCGCCTGCATTGCGATAGATTGAGGTCTCCCTCTTGTACTTGATGAAACCGCGAGTTTTATCCAGAATTTGATCTAGTTTTTTCTTGGCTAACGTCGCATCTTCAATCGATTCCTCAATATCTTTAACCTTCGGTTCGTGTTTCGGAGTACCGTTAGTAAGAGCATTGAGTTCCTTTTGCAAAACGAGTTCCTCTTTCTGGGCCTTCAATGCTTTTTGATACTCATAGGGGAAAACTTTAACAAATTGTTGGCATGGCTCTGGCCAAATTGACAGTAAGTCTTTAGCAATGACTGAGTCAGTCTTCTCCACAAATTCTTCCAGCAAATTTTTAACAATTAGACGATCATCATCCAAATCCAGCCCCAACAGCTCAACCATTCCCGGGTTAACCTTTGAGCGGAATGTACCATCAACATCCAGAACGTAGGCTATGCCTCCCGACATACCAGCGGCAAAGTTCCGTCCGGTCAACCCCAGGATCAGTACCATACCTCCCGTCATATATTCGCAACCATGGTCTCCAACACCTTCAACTACTGCGACGGCTCCAGAATTACGTACGCAGAATCTTTCTGCAGCAATGCCTCTGAAGTATGCTCGTCCAGAAGTAGCACCATAAAGACATACATTGCCGACAATAACATTGAGGTGAGATTCGAAGGGTGATTCCTCGGGCGGTCGAATAATGATACTGCCACCTGACAAGCTTTTACCAACGTAGTCATTGGCATCTCCTACCAAGTGAAGATTAACTCCTTTGGCCAAGAAGGCACCGAAACTTTGACCCGCCGATCCAGTCAAATTGATATTGATGGTACGACCTTCTGGTAGACCCGAATCGCCATACTTACGAGCGATCTCATAGCTTAGGGTGCTTGTGAAAGCACGTTCCTCATTCCTTATTTTCATGTCCAATGTAATTGAGTCTTCCGTTCCGGCAAGAACACCTTGGGACTTTTCGATCAAGTAATTATCGGCGCGCTCCACCAGAGTGAAGTCTTGCTTAAGTGATCCTCCAATAATGTTGGTTCCAGGACGGAGATCCAATGCGTTTTTCAACAGCATCTGAAGATCCAGCAGATTTGCCTTGTTTGAAAGATCGCTACGAACTTGCAGTAGATCGGTGCGTCCAATCAATTCTTGGAATTTACGCAAGCCCAAACTTGCCATTATTTCACGAATCTGAATTAATATTTGAACGAATTAGAAAAGTATGTGGAAAATATTTGCTATCAGTGCAATTACCTCTTCAGCCAACATAAAGAAATAGTTGACAACATGTTCCGGTTTTCCGGCAAATTTGGCCCGCAGTATTGGGTCTTGGGTAGCAATCCCGACGGGGCAAGTATTCAGATGACACTTGCGCATCATAGTACAACCCATGACAATTAGAGGAGCCGTACTAAATCCGAACTCATCAGCACCCAATATAGCAGCAACTACAACGTCGAAGCCTGTACGCAACTGACCATCGGCTTGAACAACAACTCTGTAGAGAAGAAATAATAGTTTAGAGTTTTAGAACTTAACTTTGTTCATCTTAATCACCTGGATCGCAAATCATTTAGAACCAACACTTGATGTGTCTCGGCAATACCTAGTTCCCAAGGTAAACCAGCCGATTTGATGCCAGTCCATGAGCTAGCTCCAGTACCACCATCATGTCCTGATATTACAATATGTTCCGCTTTGCCTTTGGCCACTCCGGAAGCAACAACTCCGACTCCTACTTCTGATACTAGTTTAACGCTTATACGTGCTCTTGGGTTAGCACACTTCAAGTCGTAAATCAGTTCAGCTAAATCCTCGATCGAATAAATGTCATGATGAGGTGGAGGCGAAATCAGACCTACTCCCGCAACTGAGTGACGTGTCTTGGCAATATCCGTAGTTACCTTATAGCCGGGAAGTTCACCGCCTTCACCAGGTTTGGCACCTTGAGCCATCTTAATTTGCAAATCATCGGCGTTGGCAATGTAAGCAGCTGTAACACCAAACCGACCCGAAGCAACCTGTTTGATAGCCGAACGTTTGTTATGGTTGGGATCTTGATTTAGATACCGATCTGCATTTTCACCGCCCTCACCAGTGTTACTCTTGCCACCAATACGGTTCATAGTTATGGCAAGTGTTGTGTGCGCTTCGAGTGAAATACTTCCGAAACTCATGGCACCGGTAGCAAATCTTTTAACAATCTCACTGGCTGGTTCTACTTCGGAGATGTCCACTTTTGGGCGACCTCTAACGAACTCCAGCTGGCCTCGTAGAGCGCATTTCTCTACACTTTTCATCGTTGTATCTCGAAACTGTGCATAAGCTCCCTTATTCTCATTTACTGCGGCTTCTTGGAGAGCAGCTATGGCGGCAGGTTCGTTGATGTGCCCTTCGCCACCAGCTCTCCAGTGGAATTGACCTGGATTACGCAGAATTTTAATGTCGGCATTGTTAGTCCCGTACACCATATTGTGACGTTGCAGGCCCTCTGCAGCTAATACTTGAAGGTTCACACCTCCAATTCGGGACTGAGTTCCACGGAAGCAACAGTCGATCACATCCGCACCGATTCCAACAGCTTCGAAAATCTGGGCACCTTTATAAGATTGTAGTGTTGAAATACCCATCTTTGCCATAACCTTCAGAATTCCGGTCTCAACAGCTTGGGCGTAGGCTTTGTATATTGCATCATTGGTCAACGTGGGGTCGATAACGGTTTCATCGCGGAGGGCTTCAGCCAATTCGAAAACTAAGTACGGACAAATGGCATCGGCACCGTATCCTAGTAGAACGCAGAAGTGATGCACTTCTCGTGCCTCGGCCGTCTCAACTATCAAGCCGACTTTCATGCGCTGGCGTGCCTCAATCAGATGATGATGTACGGAGCCTAGTGCTAGCAAGGCTGAGATTGGTGCCCTGTTCGGACCTCCAGCTCGATCCGAGAGAACTAGAAGCTGGTAGCCACTTTTGGCGGCGTTCAAAGCTTCGGCGCTTACGCGACGTAATCCTGTGACGTGTCCCTCGGCGCCTTCAGCAGCTGGGAATGTAATGTCAATAACTTTAGTCTTCCATCCACGATGCTGATTCCGTTTGAGGATTTCAACATCTGGAATGCTCAGGATAGGATTATCTAGCCAGATGCGATGTACCTGCGATGGGGATGCTGCCAGCAGGTTAGCCTCTGGACCAACCGGGCATTGCAGTGACATGATAATTTTTTCACTGAAAGAAATAAGTTTATAATCAATATTAAACTAATATCAACAACTACGGCACATTATCAACATTGAAGAATAAAATCACTACACAAATGTGTAGCTGAAGTATAACGCGGCTCCATTGAAGTTATTACTGTGGAGATGCAACATTTTATGATGATGATTATGATGTTAGAAATGATTAATGCCTAACTTACCGGAAAGGATCAATCGGTGGGTTCGTGACCTGTGCAAACAGTTGCTTAAAGTACTCGTACGGCAAGGGTTGGAATGCAGAAAGGCACGCTAGTGGTGCATCGTTGCCCATGGAACCGAGAGCCTCCTTCTTGTTCTTGATCATCGGAAGCAACAGCATGTGGATCGTTTCCGTTGTATAACCATATAATTGCAGCCGAGGATCCATGATACCACGGTGGTTCTCGTCAGGTAGATAGTTGCTCAGATCGGTACAGCCGTTACTCTCAGCAGCCGCTTCTCGAATCGACTCCATTGTGATCTACAATAAACCAGCACGGATATATGTAATTTTTTCCGTGTATCAAATCGAGACATCTTTCGCAACTCAAATCAACGCAATTTTCACACGGAAAATTTAGTAACATGGTGGTCAATGAGGAACATGCAATGGATATAACAAAGCCAAAAACAAATCTACAGGTCAGTGTTTTCTCGGGTGAAAC
Organism: Malaya genurostris; assembly: GCF_030247185.1. Classification (NCBI taxonomy): domain Eukaryota; kingdom Metazoa; phylum Arthropoda; class Insecta; order Diptera; family Culicidae; genus Malaya; species Malaya genurostris. The sequence goes on along the minus strand of NC_080572.1, from coordinate 249,253,881 downwards.
AATACGCAAATTAAGCCACATCAATCTGTCTTACTAGAGAAAGATGTAAAATCACGCGATTCATACAAAGTTTTAAATTTGGGGAACTTACCATCTTTGAGGGTTAGATTGAGCCAAAGAGATTTGCATATATATATTTTTGGATTTTGATGATTGTGAGAAATGAAACAAAGAAAGAATACATAAATGATTAATAAGTTTGCAAGCTCGATGGAACGTGATTGTATTCGAAGGTGTGATATTCGTTAACTGATGATACGTCTGATCGGATCATGAGATGGTGATAGGTGAAGACAGTTGTTAGTTCCGTTTTCAACATAGAGACATACACATTTCCACTAAGAGCAGCTGAAATTTGAGATTACAATTCGTTATTGTCGTAGTAATTTTACACTTACTTGTTCCTGAAGCCACTCGGAGTGCGGGCGTGACCTTGCTATTTGGGACTTGAGCTCAATGTCCTGAATCAGTGACTTTTGTTCGGTGTCCACCAACAGCATACGACCTGGCTTGAGACGGCTCTATTTTTTTTTGTAAATTTCGCAATCAAACCAAAACGATTCGATTCCACCAAAAGAGAATTGAAATGTACATATTAGAATCGTTTTTGCGTTTGTTTTGGTGGGAACAGTACGAAACAGCAAGTGTGTATTAGGGAGATCCTTAACAAAAAAAGAGCAGAAATGAAAATTCACTTAACTCTGCCAGAGTTAAAAATTACCGCTTAATCTTTGACTCTGATCGGCTTAGTTTCACGAAACGCGCCTTTCGGGCCTACCAAATGTGATGATACGAATTGTGTGTATGAGTTTTAAGATCTACAAAAAATAAAACCGTTTAAGTTGAATACTAATAATTCTACCTTGAGCGTAACGTCTTTAGGATCAACGTCATAAACACCAACTTCCGAAGCCATGATCAGTATGTTGTCGCGGGTTACATAAAACCGGGAAGGACGCAAGCCGTTACGATCCAGGATGGCACCGATATAGCGTCCATCGGTGAAGGAGATCAGCGCCGGTCCATCCCAGGGTTCCATTACACATGCCGACCAATGGTAGAAATCACGTTTCTCCTGGGACATGGTACGATCGTTTTGCCACGCCTCTGGAACCATAGTCATAACGGCCTAGGTACAAAATAACACAAGAAATTTAGTAATTTATCAGGCTCTCACACAAAATCGTTCGGATCAAAACTCACCTCTGGCAAAGATCGGTCACCGACTTGCATTAAAAATTCAAGAACACAGTCGCATGATCCTGAATCGGACAAGTTCGGCTCGACTACGGGATACAATTTCTTCAGTTCATCGCCGTAGAGCTCACTCTTCATAACACCCTCGCGAGCCTTCATGAAGTTAACATTGCCCCGAAGTGTATTAATTTCACCATTATGGGCCAAAACGCGCAACGGATGAGCTCGCTCCCAAGATGGGAACGTGTTGGTACTGAAACGGGTGTGAACCAGTGCCAAATAGGTAGTAAACTCGGGATTCTTCAAATCGAGATAGTAGTCCCAAATTTGGTCCGACGTGAACAGACCCTTGTAAACGATAGTTTTCGTCGACAGGGAACAGATGTAAAACCGGCGACCTGGACGCTGCAGCTCGTGGGTGGCACGCTTGCGCAAAACAAACACCTGTCGCTTGAACGTGTCATTGTCGACATCAGCCGTAACGAACACCTGCTGCGACAACGGCTCACTCTTGCGAGCAACGGCACCGACCGCTTCCTGGTTAGTCGGCACATCACGCCAACCAATCACCTGTATTCCGAGGCTTTCGGCCAGCGAATTAAAGTCCTTTTTGGCTTCCAGGTGAGAATGTTTGTCAAGATAAAAGATACCGGTTGCATAACGACCCAATTCGGGTAACTGGATGCCACGAGATGCACTGAAATTGGGAAAGAATAAAAAAAATAGAAATTATTTTCAGCGATGATTCCCGAAGTGAAACGATATTTTTTCCCTTCTGAATAGCGTTGAATTTTTGTTACATATGCTGTCTTTAAGGTTATCACCAGTGAAATTACGGGAATTTTGCTTATCAGTAATTAGATTGACACGATATGATCAAAAGCAGTCAACTGTGCAGTGAAAAAATAATAACACTCTGACCTACAACAAACGAACCAAATCGGCATAGTCACCGCTACCCATGTACCTGATATTCGTTATCTGATAACAGCAAAAAATTTACACGAATCAGTCTGCGTCTTTATTCATGCTCGGCGATAATTGCCTACGACGCGACCTATCAGGATACACACAGATGAACCAAAATAGCGACGACCTACGTAGTATTTTCTTATCTCTTGCCCGCACCGGGGTGCGAAATTCTCATGAATGATGCCCGTCTACGGTTTTGTTTTGAAGTGTCGCGATATGCCAAATTAGCCGTAATCTTTTGCACTTTTGACTTTACAGTCGGAAAAATCCGGTTGCGAATGCCAATCTAATTTGTGGCCCTACTCATGGTTCATCCGTGATAACTGAAAGTAGCACGATGTTCGAACGTGAACATTCAATGTTAATCGACTGGTTTCGGTGTGGGTTGTTTAGTCATAGATTTTCGTGGATGGAAAAATATCAGAAAAAACGTTTTTTTCATGGTACTAAATGATTATGGTTTCTCAAAATCTACTATTGAAAAAACTTGTCATTTCCCCTTGTTGAAAAAAAATTTAATCAATTAACTTTGTTATGCAAACGTACTATCTGATTAAGTGAACAAACTAGTAGTTGTTATTGGAAAAATATACGAAACTGAATTTATCGCAACCCATCCGCCTACAAATATTTTAATCTTAAGATCAACAACTAAACAACATCCATTCATTGCCGTTTCAACCTTCCGAGCGAACAGACGTGATTTGGATTTACTGCGAAAGCATTGAAAACCAGTTGTGTGTGTGATAAAGTGGTCGGACGATATTGCGTGATAGACAATAGTGCTTTTTCCTCTGAGAGGTTTTTTTTCGCGTTATATAATAGAACAGTGCCTTATTGTGAGCGGTCGATCGAAACGGTACCGTTAGCCGGTTATTGTTCCGCCGATCAAGGCCAAGTGTGCGGATTATAAACAAGCGGCCATTGTTCCCTGTGTCGATTGTGATCGAACACCTTCGCACCGAACCGTTAGCTGGTGCTTTGTGCTTTTCCTCGTAGAGGTTTTTTGGCATCAATTGAAGTGGCAATCGACCAAGAGCAGGTCTTGGCGACCGTTCCTTGCATTTGTACAACAAGCTAAGTATTGCCTTTTTCTTTATTCTTATTACTTATTACAGTTTATTGTTGCATCCCTCTTATAATTTACCACTTGCCTAAATATAACCTCGTGCTACAGTAAGCACAATGAGTCCTCCCCCTCCAGACGAAGAAATGAAGACAGATCCTAATCCGCCTGTTGTTGACAGTAATAAAACCCCCCGGATTAAGGAATATTCCGATGAACCCTCGCTATCGACCGGTCCATATGTGGTGTACTTCCGGACCAAATCTAAAGATAAAGCATTGAATTTATTGACATTAAATAAGAACCTGACGTCACATTACCCGACTATCACACAAATAGTAAAAATGCGCTCCGACAAACTCAGGGTCTCGTTGACCAGCTTAAAGCAGGCTAATGAGATCGTTCGAAATGAGCTCTTTACGCGGGATTATCGCGTATATGTACCAGCCCGCGAAGTCGAAATAGACGGCGTGGTCACAGATGCAGGTTTGACTTGCGCAGATATTCTTGAGCACGGGGTTGGCGGTTTCAAAAACCCCTTACTCAAGAATCTGAAGATACTGGATTGCAAACGCTTGCATTCAGTATCGATCGCCGAGGATGGGTCAAAATCTTATCCTCAATCGAACTCGTATCGTGTGACCTTCGCTGGTTCGGCTTTGCCAAATTATGTCCTTCTGGACAGGGTTCGTCTACCCGTACGTCTCTTCGTGCCGCGGGTTATGAACTGTACTAATTGCCAGCAATTAGGACACACAGCCTCCCATTGTGCGAATCGGCCCCGTTGTTCGAAGTGTGGAGAGCGTCATGCGGATGGCTCTTGCGGAAGAGACATTGAAAAGTGTCTCTACTGCAGTGAGGGTCCGCATGATCTCTCAGCATGTCCCACCTACAAATTGCGTGGAGATAAGCTAAAGCACTCTTTGAGGGAACGCTCCAAGCGCACATTTGCAGAAATGCTAAAGAGTGCTACACCACCAAGCCCATCTGCAAATCCCTATGCTTGCTTGTCAACAGACGAGTGCGATTCAGACGACCCTCTCGAAGGTACATCTTCGGCCATCCCTCGTAGCAACAGGAAAAGGAGAAATATTTCCTCTCATAAGCTACCTAGTAAGGGTTCGAAGGTGGCCCTTGAGGGGCCTCCAAAAGTAACAGCTAATGGTAGTGTTAGTAAAACACCGAAGCAAAGAATAGCTCCTGATCTAGAAAAACTGAGATCTGATAAGGAGTTTCCAACACTTCCTAAGACAAACAAAAACTCAATTGCCCCTAAAGACCAGTCAAAGAATCAACCAAATGCTGGATTTATTAAATTCTCTGATATAGTGGACTGGATTTTTAAAACTTTCAATATCTCTGACCCCTTGAAAGGTATTTTGATGACCTTTGTACCCGTAGCTGAGACGTTTTTGAAACAGTTGACTGTAAAATGGCCCCTTCTTTCAGCGATTGTATCCTTCGATGGCTAATTTATCCAATGAGGTCAAGGATTTGATCACTGTTTTACAATGGAATTGCAGAAGTATCATCCCAAAAATTGATTCCTTCAAACATCTATTATATACCACGAATTGCGATGCATTTGCATTGTGCGAAACTTGGTTAACTTCTGAAATATCTCTCAACTTCCACAATTTTAATATTATTCGTTTGGATCGAGAAACCCCCTATGGAGGAGTACTTTTGGGAATCAAAAAGTGCTATTCCTTTTATCGAATTAACCTCCTCTCGATACCAGGTATTGAAGTTGTCGCATGTCATGTTACAATCAAAGGTAAGGACCTTTGTATTGCTTCCATCTACATTCCCCCTAGAGCCTCGGTTGGGCATCAGCGGCTCAGTGATATCATAGAACTCCTTCCCGCACCAACGTTGGTTTTAGGAGACTTTAACTCACACGGTACGGGATGGGGTTGTCTTCATGACGATAACAGATCAGCTATGATCCATGATATTTGTGACAACTTCAATATGACAATATTGAATACGGGAGAAATGACACGGATTCCTGCACCACCAGCAAGACCAAGTGCGCTGGATTTATCCCTTTGCTCAACATCGCTACGGTTGGATTGCAAGTGGAAGGTAATCCCCGATCCTCACGGTAGCGATCATCTACCTATCGTAATTTCAATCGCCAACGGATTAAGACCATCGGAGACAATCAATGTTTCGTATGACCTCACACGAAATATTGATTGGAAATATTACGCAAATGCGATATCTGAGAAACTGGAAACAACACAAGAACTTCCTCCGGAGGAAGAGTACACGCTTTTGGCTGGCTTGATTCTCGACTCCGCGATTCAAGCTCAGACGAAACGTGTACCCGGCGCGAAAACTAACATCCTTCCTCCCAATCCGTGGTGGGACAAAGAGTGCTCATCACTGAACGCGGAAAGATCTTTAGCATTCAAAAAGTTCAGAAAATATGGAACACCTGATAATTATAGAAATTACGCAGCGCTAGATAAGCAAATGAAGAACTTAGTTAAAGCAAAGAAACTAGGTTACTGGCGACGGTTTGTTGACGGATTAACAAAAGAAACATCGATGAGCACTCTTTGGAACACAGCCCGACGAATGCGAAACCAAAACACCACGAACGAAAGCGACGAATATTCCAACCGTTGGATATTCGATTTCGCTAAAAAAGTATGTCCAGACTCTGTTCCGGAACAGAAGATCTCCCGCGCCGCGACATCAAATACAAACGAAACACCGTTTTCGATGGTAGAGTTCTCACTTGCGCTCTTGTCATGTAACAATAAGGCCCCGTGGTTAGACAGAATCAAATTCAACTTGTTGAAGAATCTGCCTGACACCGCCAAAAGACGCTTGCTGAATTTATTCAACAAGTTCCTCGAGGGTAATATTGTCCCACACGACTGGAGACAAGTGAGAGTTATCGCCATTCAAAAACCTGGGAAACCAGCCTCCGATCACAATTCGTATCGGCCGATTGCTATGCTTTCCTGTATCCGGAAGTTGTTCGAAAAAATGATTCTCTTCCGTCTAGACAATTGGGTCGAAACTAATGGCTTTCTTTCAGATACACAATTTGGTTTCCGCAGGGGTAAAGGAACGAACGATTGTCTTGCGTTGCTCTCAACAGAAATTCAAATGGCATTTGCTCGTAAAGAACAAATGGCATCAGTATTTCTAGACATCAAGGGGGCTTTTGATTCAGTTTCTATAAATATCCTATCTAAGAAGCTGCACCAGCATGGTCTTTTGCCGGTTTTGAACACCTTTTTATATAATCTATTGTCCGAGAAACACATGTATTTCGCACATGGTGATTTGTCGACAATAAGATTTAGCTACATGGGTCTTCCTCAGGGCTCATGCTTAAGCCCCCTTTTATACAATTTTTACGTAAAAGATATCGATGAATATATCAACACATCTTGCACGCTAAGACAACTTGCCGACGACAGCGTTGTGTCCATTATAGGATCCAAAACTGCCGATCTGCAAGGACCATTACAAGATACACTCCACAACTTGTCCACGTGGGCTCTTCAACTTGGTATCGACTTCTCTACGGAGAAAACTGAGCTGGTTGTATTTTCAAGGAAGCGAGAACCAGCACAACTACAGCTTCAACTAAGGGGTGAAACCATAGCTCAGGTCTTCACATTCAAATATCTCGGGGTCTGGTTCGACTCCAAAGGCACCTGGGGATGTCATATTAGGTATCTGAAACAAAAATGCCAACAGAGAATTAACTTTCTTCGTACAATAACCGGATCATGGTGGGGTGCCCACCCAGGAGACCTGATCAGGCTGTACCAAACAACGATATTGTCCGTAATGGAATACGGATGCTTCTGCTTCCGATCCGCGGCGAACACCCATTTCATTAAACTGGAAAGAGTTCAGTATCGTTGTTTGCGTATTGCCTTAGGCTGCATGCAGTCGACTCATACGATGAGTCTCGAAGTGCTTGCGGGCGTCTTACCGTTGAAAAATCGATTCTGGGATCTCTCATATCGATTGCTAATCCGATGCGACATCCTGAATCCGATGGTGATTGAAAACTTCGAAAGGCTTGTCGAGCTCAATTCTCAAACCCGTTTTATGTCCTTGTATTTTGATTACCTGGCTCAGAATATTAATCCTTCTTCGTTTGTTTCCAACCGTGCTCATTTGTTGGATACTTCTGATTCTACTGTTGGATATTCTACACATCCATGAGAGAAGAGATTCGTGGAATTCCGGATCACGTGCGCCCTCAAGTGGCCCCAAATATTTTTTATAATAAATTTAGAACAGTCAACTGTGAAAAGATGTTTTACACTGACGGATCAAACATCAACGAGTCCACAGGCTTCGGCATCTTCAATCAGAACATCACCGCTTCGTACAAACTCAGTGATCCGGCTTCAGTTTACGTCGCAGAATTAGCTGCTATTCAGTACACCCTCGAGATCATTGAAACGTTGCCCAAAGACCATTACTTCATTGTCACGGACAGTCTAAGCTCAATAGAAGCTCTCCGGGCAATGAAGCCAGGAAAGTATCCCCCATATTTCCTGGGGAAAATACGGGAACACTTGCAAACTTTATCTGAACGGTCTTATTCAATATCGTTAGTCTGGGTCCCTTCACATTGTTCCATTCCGGGAAATGAAAAGGCAGACTCATTGGCTAAAGTGGGCGCATTAGAAGGTGATATTTATGAAAGACCAATCTGCTTCAATGAATTTTTCAGTATTTCTCGTCGAAGAGCACTTGAAAGTTGGCAAACTTCATGGAGTAATGACGAAAAGGGACGATGGCTACATTCCATTATCCCTAGGGTATCGACGAAACCTTGGTTCAGGAGGATGAACGTGAGTCGCGATTTCATTCGTGTTATGTCTCGGCTCATGTCTAATCACTACACATTCAACGCACATCTTCGGCGTATTGGGGTCATGGAGAGCGGTCTCTGCACCTGTGGCAACGGTTATCAGGACATCGAGCATGTCGTATGGTCATGTGTGGGGTATTGTGACGCCAGGTCTGTTTTAAAGGACTCCCTCAGGGCCCGAGGTAGACCACCTGATGTTCCGGTTCGAGATGTGTTGGCGAGTCGGGATATATCATATATGTTACTCATATATAAATTCCTTAAACACATTAATATACAAGTGTAATCTGCGTTAGTTACCCCTGTTCCTCGACTGATGCGAAGAAGAAACTCCACCCACAGGTTCGACACTAACATCCGCCCGAATCTCCCCATCCCTCGTCTGTCCACCATCTTCATTGGAACTAACAAGATCTTTCTGCTGTCACTAAATTTTCTGCTTCCCCCTCCCACGTTTTTTCACCATCTCGATGTCAACTAATTAGATCTTTGTCGTTCTTAATCATTTTGTTCCCATATCCCCTTTTTACTCTGTTCTCCGTAATATTTACTTCTCTGTATATTTTTTTTTCATTTTCCTCCGTAACATCATCATCATTGCCCACGGACGGCCGCTGTAGTCTATGAGATGAATATGGGCCACCCGCCTGGTATTCGTAGCCTGGGGGTGTCCCCCGCGAACCCACACGGACAGAAAAAAGCGGCTAATACCAAGATACTTACCAACGTGTTACATTCAGTACGCCGGCCGGTGCCGATTGCCAGCTGAAGGCGGGATCTGCCAAAGTCATTACATTATCTTAATATACTATCCTAGTTTTAAGTTATTTGTTAATTAAAATTAGAAAAAGCCCTTGGCATCTTAGAGCTTAAGCAGTGTGCCTTAATAAATTATATGATTGAAAAAAAAAAAAACTAAACAACATTGTTACATGATAAGCATATTTTGGGAACCCAAGCATAATCGTAAATCGTGTCATTGATAGACTCCAGCCATTCTTAGAGACGTTTTTTTTTTTCATTTCCGAATGTTTAGGCTTGCCGACCAACCAACAATAAGCAGCACGTTTTTCGCTTCCTCATTCATCCCCAACGAACGATGATCCGTGACGCCTAATGGTGTTGGGTTACAAATGTGATTGAATTATAATTTGATATTTTTGTTGTGGCTATCGATTGAACATTTGTTGGTGGATTGATCCGGTGGCGTGAAGCAATTTCCGGGGAAATGTTGCACAATGATTTTTTGTCCTCATCGAAAGTTGTATATTGAACAACTTCCTTTCAAATTGGAACATTGAGCTTTGGGTTTTAAATCAATATTCGACAAGTCTCTGGTTTTTAAAAATGGTTTATCTGTTTTGGTTAAAGAAAATTTTTTTGAATTGCTTCATCAAATTCTACATTATGTACACCTAACATTCCAAAATTCTCATGAAATGTTGAGTTGAGTAATTTGTTGTTACTAATGCATTTGAAAGCGCTCCACATTAACAAATTGCTTGCCAGATCATTGCTTTTTCTAACGAATTCTCTCGTAAAAATGGACTTGCCGGCATCACATCGCTGGAATTGGTCACCCAAAAGCGCCTGATATTTCATTTTTCACGTATTCCTCATCATCCATAATAACGCAAGCCGGATTGCCAGCCATAATAACAAACTGTTATTATAAACCGTCTTTTCCTTTCTCAAAGTTCTTAGTCCATTTCGTGTCATTTCTTTGTCTGTATCCTTTGGACAAATGAAATTTTGACAGATTTCGCAATACAGGATCAGTTTTTGGAAGCACTCCATCCTAATCTTAAATCGCGTTACGCAATACTCCCATTCTACAATTTCCTCAACTGATTTAGATCAAAGTTTATCTGATCGTGTCAGACAAGTTCTAGTTTTCATCAAGCTATGGAAAAAGACGGCGCATTAATGCATAAAAGCAACGGTGAAATTGAATGATTTGCGGTACGGATTTGTCCACCATCCCCCGTATTCTCCAGACCAGACCCCCAGGGATTATTATCTATTTCCAAACCTGAAAAGGCTTCTCCAGAGAAAGAAATTTTTGTCGAATACTGAGGTCATTGCGGAAACGGAAGCCTGTTTTGAAGACCTTTGCAAATCTTTTTTTTTAAAGGGTATCAAAATGTTGGAGGACCGCTGGGCCAAGTATATCGCTTTAGATGGAGATTATATTGAAGAATAAGAAAGTTTTCACGGTAAAAAATCGACTTTTTCTTTGTTAGGCCTGGGACTTCTCATTCTATGTAGTAATGACCTGCTATTCAAGTGTGGTTCCAGAAATGAAATTGTAAGATTTTAGGAAGCAAATTTGTGAATGAAATTTAACGGCAATCTGTATTGTTTTGACTCAAGATTCTTAGAACACTAATTCCGGTACTTCTGGATCCGGGTAAAACGAATTGGCTAGCCTATCAACTCTACTCTGAAATTTAAACTTTTCACGAACACAAATAATCTCCTTATCTAATCATCGTTTTTTTCTGTCAGCTCTTGGAAGGTAAATGAACTAAATACCTTCCAAGAATTACAAAGTCAAATTCTCGGATGATGATAAAAGAAAGCTAAGACTGATAATAGTTTCTGATAAATTTTCCATGGAAGGTAATTATTTAAGATTACTTACAAAAACTACAACGATCAGTTATTGATCTGGAACAAGGCGACCAAAATTTCTAATAATCGATATTTTCAATCAAATAGACAATCGGAATACTTTTGAATGAACAATTGCACGAGAGTCTCCTTAGATTGATCTATATTAGGAACCAATATCGAACACACGAACCCAGAACATACACTCTGTTTGCCTGGATTTGTATTTGTCTTGTATCCGACGAAATTATATCAATAGCCCAAATATATGCCCTTACATCTACGTGCTTACTAGTGTAACGGATTTTGATGTTTAAGGACTATTCACACATTTCAGTTCCGTGACGGTTCAGTAAAAGTGCCTTCAGTGCGCTGTCAGTGTTCTTTTTCTGTCTGAACCCTTCCGTTCCGTTTCCGTTCCGGCACAGGAAATACAGTGATATAAAGACTTCAGGGAAATTAAAAAAATATCGGTAACGACCAGAGCTTAAAATTGTCACGCATTCTCAATGAAAGAAACCATTCCAACAGTCTCATTTTCAATGTTTTACTGTTTCATTCGTAAATGACCGACAACAGAAAAAACGAAGAGAGACGAAGCATTTTCGTTTCTCATCGAAAAAATGAGCGAGTATAATTGCCAACATCACTCTTTCCTCTATGACGAAACCAAACTAACGTCTTCAGGGAGCATCAGCAAAATTTCAATTCTCATTCTTTCATCGATGTATTGAAAATCTGTGACGCTTGGCTATAAAAAGTGACTAAAATATGGCAAATCGAAGTAGTTACATCCCAGAACCTCTTTGGAAACCAAAACTACTACAAATTCGAGCACCAACTGGTAAAAGTTATTGTGAAACCTTTTTCTGTCATTTTCAATTCTCACAGCTTCGGTTGAATATCGACACTGCATACTATGGGATTTTCACTGAAAACTGCAAATGACTGAAAGAGCAAATGAAAGAAAAAACACAATTTTGAAACTACTGTCCCGCTTGACTGTACATGGATTTCGTTCTCATAATTTGCAAGCGAATCTGAGAGTGACAGTAATTTCTTGACATCTTCGTCGATTTTTAGTCAATGAAAATGACTTTTATTAGCTCTGATGACGTCGAATTTGAGTTTGCCGGACGAACGCTACACTGACGGCGAGCTGCACTGAAACGGCACGGTGCCGGATAGGTGTAAATGCGCGCATAGAAAACAAATGAAATAATATCAGTATCCGTGCACGGTGTCGTGGCGGCACTGAACCGAACCGGATATGTGTGAATAGTCCTTTAAGATTCTTTTCGGCAAGCTTGTGTTCAAATTTTGCCTGCATGCAGTTAGTTTTATAGCATTAAGTTTCTTTTGTGAATGTGTAACATAGATATTTATGGTCACTCTATGGTACTACCATTCTGCGATTTCTGATGAAACGATAAAGTTTTTCTCATTATTAATCGAGTTAATCTTATTCTAATTCTAAATAATCTTATATAAATTTAATTTAAAATTAATTTTTAACACTCAAAATTTACTATAAGGTAGTTGCCGATTTCTCAGACGAAAACAAAATAACATATGATTTCATTCAAACTCGTATGACACTTGAGATCAAAGAAAACCAGTTAAACGCCCTTATTCTGAATAACGACGTATTGGTTTTTGCTAGCGTTATTAGCAATACGAATGAAATATGATCGAAAAAACGATACGTCGTTATTCAGAATAAGGGTGAAAGCTTCAAAACGTTTTGTAGCTGCCATCTTCCACAGTTTCGCTTTTGCATTGACTGACCAATCAGAGCTATGCTTTCCAGCTGATAAATCGCTTACTCCTTCAAAACCATCGTCTCCGTTAGGGAAATCCAGTAAGCCAGCATAGTGTCTTAGATTTTTAGCAGACAAAATAAAACGCTGCCTGCTATTAATCAAAATTTTAATCGTATATAATGGAAAATACGTGGCTTGATAAATTCAAATTGAAACTATAAAATATTTTCAATCAAAATGTGAAATAATATTAAAAATTGATACAAAATTGACTGATCTGTAAGTGTCAAAGGAAATCAAAGATGTGTTCCACATCAAAAAATTCAACGCCCTCACGAGCGGGCAGTTAACCGGAACATTCGTCATGGCGGACCTAACCATGCGAACAGGCATGTTTATTAGTTATTTCTTCGTTTTTCGTGACAAAATTGTTGGAGTAGATCTTACGTTTCATGGTGGTCCAGAACTTCTCGATAGGACGACTTGGGTACCACATCGATATTTATCCACTCCATCTCCTCCAACGATTGGTTCGAATAGTGGGCCGACACCAGATCCGACCAGAACACCGTATTTTCGCGCTTATGGTATTTCTAGATGAACTTCCGGCAGGCATTTCGTACTATAAATTTCCTCATTCACGGCCAATCCGGGGTGAAAGAACAGCGGCTTTGACCCTTCTCGCTGATTGTCACCAACAGCAGCATCTCCTTGAGGTACTTGGTGTGTAAAATTAACTTCACCTCGAAGCTCACTTCCTTCGTAGGGAAAGTAAAATTCGAAGTGCTCTGTAAGTCGTTGGTATCCAGGGTGAGATACCCGCGATGTAGCCACATTTGGGAGCGGGTCATTTCGCCGAAGGTCGTTTCGCAGAAAGGGTCATTTCACCGAAAGAGTAATTTCGCCGAAAGGGTCATGTCTCCTGTATGTTATGTCTTCTGTATAACTAATGTGGCGCAGCCAATTAACCGAAGCCAAGATGGCTCGGCGGCACAAAGCCGCCGAGCCGACGCCAGCTGAGTCGGCCGCCGACCCGCCGTCGGAAGCGGCGGCCTCTTGCATACAAACTCATACAGCCTTGTTTACTCGGTCTACTCAAAGCTAGGTTTCTTTGTTTCAGTTAGGTCCTAACGAGCGGTAGCGAGGTCGGGCAGCACATGAACCAAAACGATGTGGCGTAGCCGCATTAGAGATTTTCATTTAACAAACGGAAAGTACCACATACATTTGCCTTGTAGTTACACCTATGCAATTGCCTTGATGCTTAGTAGCTAATAGTCAACAAGTTTTCTTGGGAACTCCCTTCTGAGGTTTATGAATAAATTTTTATACAAGAGTACAAGAATCAATCAAGAAGTACAATTGTAGGTCAACAAAACGGGCGTTAACGCAATCATCTTTCATTTGTCTTTATTTTAAATCAATTCTAATAACGATTTTTGTATCCGTCGAAATGACCCTTTCGAAGAAATGGCTTTCGGCGAAATGGCATTCGGCGAAATGACCCCGATCCGCCACATTTCCCTCGGTCTTCCGCTTCAGTTTCCTTTAGAGCTTCTTGTCGCTCAGGGTCGTCTGCCGTCCGGAACCGGGCTTTCTTTCGATGCTCTGATTGTTGTCTAATAGTGCCAAGATGTTGTAGATGCCGGAGCGGGCGTATCCAGAGTCCACAAAGTTTCGCAAGATGTCCGTTTTCGACGCGGCGGGGTGCCGTTCTGCGCGTTCAAGGAACTTCTAAACGGAATTGCTTCACTGTTTTTGCCATCACGGATAGAGTTCGACTAATAGAGCTGTTAAATTTTGTCTGCTGACTCATGGGTTACTATGATTGCTGCTGCATGGGTAGTTTCGTCAGTGCGGGAGAAGGTAAACCCATGAAAAATCGGCAATCCATTGTCCATTTTTACGAATGCAAACGTTATTTGTTCCCATGTAATGATATCCTATCATTATCTTGAAACGGAAGCTTATTCGCGTTCCGGCATGTCTGTTTGCGATAAATGATCGATGAGTAAGACAGAACCGATCGGATAAACTGTACAAGTGCGGCGCTTTGTTTGAGTAAGGTCGTTCTTTGGAACGTGTTTCATTGAAACTCCAGGTTATTTTGATTGACAGAATAAATGTAGAATGAATTTCAGATAGTTTGTAAGCTCGAATGTTTTCTTTTCTTCTGTTGGATATTAACAAATTAATAGATTAAATTGATGACAGATATTTCGTTAAAACAGACAAATTGAACTAAATTACTCAAGATGAATTGACTAGATTTGAAATTTGCTTTGTAGTGTTGCGATTTGTATATATTTCTAACACTCATTTACTAATCTTTTCAAAACCGGATGTTTGTTTGACCATATTTTGTCAAGACCAGGAAACTAACATTATTTGTTGATCTGATTCCAAAATTTCGCACCTTAGTTTGTCATCAATTATCCGGATACGGTTACAGTCGCGGATTATACGCTCAGGAAAAATGTTCTGCGAATGTCATAAAAATCAATTATGACTTTCAGATATTAGGATTATAAATGTATTCCATAAGTTAGATTTCTGGAACATTGTGAAAATTGGTTCAGCCAACTCTGAGAAAAATATGTGCAAATCATAGTCAGAAATAGCACTACGACCAGCATAAGAGACAAGAAAATATAGAACATATACAACATATTACGCAGCCTAACGGAATTCAATTAATTTTTTTCAGGTTGAGTAAAAAAGAGCACATGTGACGTGGATGTATTTTTTAATATATTCCCTTATAGCTAACGGTAAGGTTGCTTTGTAGTTTCTCTACATAACCTGGATGGTAAGGCAATACGACAAGTTATAGAAGGATTGTATTTTTGAGTTTTTCTGCTCGAAAATATTTTTCAAAATCGCTCTTTCATTAATTTATCGTTTCCAATTTCATTCCATAGTTAACTTTCGCGCTTCGTTCGAGCAGACGTATGCTGCTACGGTTCATGCGATAAAAATAAAGAACATTTGCGGTTGTGCGGAGAGGGAAAGATGTGTAAATTCACGTCTTTCGAAATCGATATTTTCGAACGTCGAAAATTACTCATTTTTACAACTGATTTAACCCATGTTTCATGCATTCTGATATGTTTCTAGTGCAAAAATATGAATATCGAGTTACTTTTACAGACTCTGATGATGATTTCATATCGTAATCAGGTTCATAAATCAATTTGTTGAGTCGGTGAATCAATAAAGTACAAGCGTCGCGCACCCACTTCAGCAATGACTGAAGTGTGCCTGTGTGATAGTGTTAGTTCGGTGTGAGAACTGATGGAAAAATTTCCTTATCTTTCGTCACTTTTACCCAACGTGAACAGTTCTCTTTACCGTAAATCGTGCAGTATGTTATATGCGGCGTCTTTGCCAGGATTTAAAAAAAAATCAATTACTTTTGCCAGCACACCACAATGGTCAGCTAATTTTAACACTTTCGGGATGAGCTTATATTGCTCATTAACATAAGCTGAGTGTTCTTGTTACGAAATACCATATGAATTTCGAGTGATTTTCAGTTAGATTTCGACTTAACTGTTCGTAATGAAGTTAAACTATGTCAAAACAAATTGAATAATGGATGAAAATTCTGTTGGGCTCATATTTTTAATGAACTTAGAGATCAAATCACTCAATAGCTTTTATGGACAAATCATCTATCGTAGAGAAGCTTGAATTATTTTCTATTTTAAACCGCAAACGTGAACGCGTGTTGACGATCACGCTTTCGCATCGTGATT
This sequence comes from Malaya genurostris, assembly GCF_030247185.1. Lineage (NCBI taxonomy): Eukaryota > Metazoa > Arthropoda > Insecta > Diptera > Culicidae > Malaya > Malaya genurostris. The sequence continues at coordinate 249,237,651 of NC_080572.1, read as the reverse complement.
AATGGCCAAAAAAATAGCGGTTTGTTCAATACACAAACGTGATTGTAAATTTTTTTTCGGTTCGTACTGTAAATACACATTTGTTGTGACGGATATTTACAATCTGACTAGAACAGGATTCACGTTTTTCACTTTCCACTTTATGGATGGGAATGTATGTGTTAGGTCGACACAGTGGACGATTGTTGACAAAATAAATTCATCCTATTCACAACGGGTTGATTCAGTTAGAGATGAGATTTTTTCGTTTTCATTTTACAGGTATCAAATTTAATTTTTTAATGTCAACGCAAGAATCATTTTAAATATTTCGCCGGTATCATCGAATATACTTACAGATCCTTGGCATACATGTCGTGCGGAATCGACACACAGACACCGGCACCGTCACCGGTATCGTTATCACAGGCACAAGCTCCGCGGTGGTTCATACGGATCGCAAGCGTTTGGGCATCCCGTAAGATCTGAAAACAACAAGAAATAAAATGTATTGCACGGCAAACTCTTGGCGTACCAATTCCCCTTAATACCTTATGGCTGGCTTTTCCCTCGATCGATACGATGAAACCAACGCCGCAGGCCTCGTGCTCGTTTTGTGGATCATAAAGACCTTGTGCTGCTGGTGTTTCCCAATCCATAGCCGGTTTTGTTGATTGTTGCTGTTGAAGAACCTCATCCTGCTGTTCCTGCTGTCGCTGGATCGTTTCACGAAGTGGCACAATCACTTGCGATGTAAGCTCATTGTTAGGTGGAGCCATTCTACTCGCAGTGCGAGACTGTTATTCTCCGGTTCAAACGTAAAGGATGCGTATAGTTTTTCGAAGATTACTCAAACACAGAACTCGACTGCTTTGATGCACTGATACTCGGTTAGCTTGCACTGACAAATGTAAAATCTCACGATCAAATTTTTCACTAGACTTTTCAGTTCTAAGAAACACTCTGTTCTGACTTTTAGCCACTTGTTTACTTATTTGAGGAATACGAACTCAGAGGAAGACAACAGTTGAAGATCACCTGTAACGAAAATGAAAATAGATATTCTATGATATAAATAATTTCTTGGTTGATCATTCAAATCGAGCAATAGCTGGTGTTGGTTCATTGTTCAAACTTGTTCGAGTACACCTTAAACGTTCCATTTTGCAATATATTTGATAAAGAGGCTAATTACTGCCGTTATAACTGAGGACACAAGCCCAACGAACACGTCTATCGGGTAATTTTCATAAATGGATGTTAAAATGACCAATTAAAATTATGTCATTTAACCCATATTATATAACTGATCCAGAATAAATGATCAATAAAACGGATTCAAAGACCGTGAAATAATGCTTTTTTTAAATCACCTCTCGGATTAATTGGACGCGACTTGCATGATTTGTATTTATAAAGCCAATTAATTAAGCTGTCCGACCAGACAGATTTAATGCACTAACTATTATTTACTCAGTTACACTCAGTAGCCGGCCTAGAATAGCACCCAACGAAGTAATTGTTTGAACCTTTCTTTTGATCAATGAGTCCGCGTTCTACCGCAGTCGGAATGGGACAGTGCGCCTCAATCTTCCGTGTGCTATCTGATGATCGAGACTCGGGTTGTTGACCATTCCCGACTAGCGAATGAATCGAGAGGGTTTCGCGTGTTTGTGATACTAGAAAGGTTTAGATCTCATCGCACCCGCTACTCGGTTAGTAAATATACACAGTTACAAATAGCACAACACAGCGGGTGAAGTGTGGTGATAATGTTCCTAATTTGTTATCGAACTTAGAATAAACGGAGCCGAGTATTTGAAAAGAAAATAAAAACAGAATTTGAACTGATGCCGCAACCGTGATAACTGCGACCAATTTCATCGAATGTTTTAAGTAAAATAAAACTCAGGTTGACGAAATACAAGATTCATTTAGTTTACTTCACCAATGTAAAGTCAAGTTGGTTTTAGTATTTACTCAGTCAACAGTTATTACTATAATTCTTATGGAAAACTGTTTACAAGAGGTTTTTTTAGTGATGAAATTATGACGTTGACGTAGTGATGAAATTATGCGTGTTCTGTGCTAGAACAGCAAACGGCCTTACAGACAGCGATCGTCAGCACTGGTGCGGCATACGATTTCTCGCAATAGCCTTTATTGATCGAACCATAAAACAAAAACAAATCATTTTTTAGCGCAAAGAAGCAAACATTCCGGTGCTCGTTTTCACTGTTTCCAATAAATTGATTTTCTGTATGCTCGGTATTTGAATTAGAAGAAATATTGTAAAAGAGGTAGAGACATCAAATTAATTTATGTATATATCGCCAATGATATCGTACCTTATGATCAAAAAAGAACCGGAATTTTCATTTTAAAATTCCCGCACTTGTCCAATCGGTAAACTTTTATTCTCTCAACGTTGGCAACACTTTTATACACATTCCGTCAAATTTTGACGATTAGTTTTTGTTTGGCGTCTATACAAAGAAGTTGAAAAATTTTCGTGTGGCGATTTTTATAATGGATGAAAATTTAGAACAACGTGCGTGCATCAAATTTGGTGTTGCAAATGGATTTAATTGTTTCGAAACGTTGAAAATGTTAGAAAAAGCCTTTGGTGAATCGTGTCTAGGAAAAACACAGGCATACGAGTGGTATAAACGCTTCAAAGGTGGTCGTACAAGCTTCGATCATGATGAGATCCCTGGCCGCCCAACAACATCTGTTACTGAAGAAAACATTGAATTGGCGAAGCAAATCGTGTTGCAAAATCTTTTATGGATCTGCCGAACACATTTTAACTGATGTTTTGGGTTTGAAACGCGTCGCTTCTCGGCTGGTGCCAAAAAAGCTGAATTTCATTAAAAAACAGCGTCGTGTTGATGTGGCCAAAGAGATGATTTCAAACGCAGATAGTGACCCCATATTCATCGAATGCATCATAACTGGTGATGAGGTGTGGATCTATGAATATGACGTCGAAACCGCACAACAATCGACCGAAAGGCGCTTCGAAGGCGAGCCGTTGTTCTAAATTTTCATCCATTATAAAAATCGCCACACGAAAATTTTTCAACTTCTTTGTATAGATGCCAAACAAGAACTAATCGTACGATATGTGTCAAAATTTGACAGAATGTGTATCAAAGTGTTGTCAACGTTGAGAGAATAAAAATTTACCGATTGGACAAGCGCGGGAATTTTAAAATGAAAATTCCGGTTCTTTTTTGATCATAAAGTATTACTACTTTGGAATTTCATTAAAGTGTGCTATTTTAGTACCAACTCCCTAAACCAAGAGTGATTTTATCATGCATATTATTATATCTTATTTGAAAATAGGTACGACCAAATTATGTTGTTTTGAATCAAAGATGGCTTTGTTGGTCAAATGTCTTTTTGTCAAAACATTTATTTTGCGTTAACGTCCAACGTTTCGAAGCTAACACTTTCATCTTCAGGGCAAAACCACTACAAACATTTTTCGGGTACAACATTTGAAATACTTGTTTAATGGTAAACGACTATTCTACAACAAACACTTCACACACATATCGACTTAGATTGAGTATTGCTGTAGAAAAACCGTATACCAGTTACCAATTATTTAAAAAAAATATAAGCCATACTTGACGAAAAAAAACATAGTCGTTTTGTCTTTAATGCAAAATAAATGTCTTGACAAGTTATATCTCGTAAATCGTATTCTAGAATATGTCCTAAAAATTACCGATCCATGGATATGGAGTCATCTCAGATTTAAGATGGTCATTCTAGATATTTGTATTTTTATGCGAAATCGTTTGATTCAACAAATAACATGAAAATCCGAAGCAATCTCAGAGAAAAGCCAGAAAACATTCCTGAAAAGGAGCACTTTAACTCTGCCTAAACACTTTAGGAAATCCATTTTTCAGAAATGTGAAACGAGATTTCTTTCGTAAAAAATTTACTGATTGTACAAAAATAAAACGCGAACACGAAGTTATTGCATCCTTCACAACTGGCGGAAATTTTTGTCCCTCTGAACAAGAATCTTTCAATGACACGTATGAGAATAGTGTCAAAATTATCATTGAAATGTTTCATTTGCCATAGTCCCATAGTATATGACATTTTCATATCTGTAGACACAATGCTGGAATTTATAAAACTGACCGACCGTCTCTTGCCGGTTTTAGTGCATCACAGTAAAAAATCACCATTTTGTTGCTATTTAGCTTCATATCTCTATTCTTCGAGTTCTATCGGAGAATGAATGAGTGCCCATTTAGACATACTCTAAGCTCGATATTTTGATTGTGATTTAATCGTTGTTTGGTAAATGTATTCTACGAATTTATATAATTTATCGCCGTGGGTTTAGAATTAGAGTCGAAATTAGATGACAATTCAAATGAAAATGTTTGATTTAACCTCCATCCATTTAAAAGAATTCAAAGCAGTGTTAGAACTTGAGCTTGATCGAGTATTGGTAGCACATGAATTTGTAGCTCCGTTACTGATCGGGATCAGCTGAAATATATTGATAGTCCAACAATTGTTGCTACTAGAGGTCGTCTATACTACTGCGCAGTCTTTAGTTGCGACATAGTATGTTTCGCGTTGAGGATGCTTATTTATTAGAACTGAATTAACAGGTACTAAATGTAAGCTAAAAGGTAATTGTTTCATGCTATCATAGAATGAGCAAGGACTACTAAAAACTTTTCTAATTGAAAATAGTTTCTTCAGAAGGAACGATTCAATATGATTTATGCAAATTAGAGCCTTGAAAGACGAGAAATAGCATAAGGTGAAAAAAAAAGAATTTTGTAAGATCGAACAATAGATAAGAAAGAATTTTACCTAAAAATTAGGAATAAATATTAAAACGAATATTGTGGGTTGAACAAAGTGTTAGTTTAGTAAAAAGAGTCTCCAGATTTGAAACATTGATTCAATCTGGATACCCTCGGCATCTTGGAGCTAAGGCAGTGTGTCTTATTAAATAAATAAAATAAATGATTGAAACTGGTAATCGAAAGTAGGAAAAAAGAAACTCTCGCCATTGTCATCTTTTACGACATGGAAGAACTATTTCGGCTGGTCCTATCCGGAGTTAGATAATAGGTACTGTCAAGCTCCTAGTGAATCCCAGTCCATAAAAAATTCATTGCAGTGTTAGAGCTTGAGCTGGAGCGACCACCCCTGGTTGCTACTCCATGACTGATCGGGATTAGCTAAAATTGTACAGGTAATTTCTAGATGATCCGACCTGGGACTGGCAAATCATCCTTCAATGTATATCTTCTGGTAACCACAGAATTCATTGATAAGTACCGTCGCCGACCACGCCCGAACGAAGATCGTCTAAGGAATAGGAAGGGATGTTAGTCCAACACTAGTTGTTACTAGAAGCCGTATATACTACAAGTGTAGCGGGATAAGGATATTTGTTAGTTCAAATTTCAGTAATGGTAGTATTTAAACAAGTATCTATGTTATCTTTGTTATTAACTTTGTAATATTAACGGATCTTTGCCATAGTTGATTTTATAATCTTAAAAGACAAGCAATAACATGGAAGAAGAAAAAATATCAAATAAAACTTTTCCCATAATCTAGCCGGAAACTAATAAGTTGAATGATGTTTAATGAAGAGATAATTTAGTAAAATAGAGTAATCAGATATGAAAAGTTGAAAAAATCTGATAATTGAATAGAAAAAGGCACTCCTGCAATTGACGCCTTTTACGACATGGAAGCAGGAACCCTGTGGATTTTTTCTGGATCAATTTTTTTTTCGCCGGATCTAGGCTGGTACTGACCGGAGGAAGACAATAGGTACTCCTCTATCTCCCAGTGGACCCCAGTCCCTCCATAAAAAAATTCGAAGTATTGTTAGAATTCAAAAACGGTGTAAGAGTTACTGCTTTAGTGTTATAAACAGCTAGTTTAAATCGATTTTAATTAATATCGGATTGTTTTTATTAAAAAACAAAACATGCTTCAAGGAAACACTTGGTGTTGTAAATGAAGAAATCATCGAAATCTTTGAAGAAAATAAAACCATTAACAATTTGAAATCTTAAACACAGCCATTTAATATCGGAACCGAAATCCGGATCCAGATAGAATTCAATAGCTACCTATGGGACCATCAGATCTTTCATTTGAATTTAGGTTTGTGACAATGAGCCATCTTTGGAAAATCGAAGTGAGTTTTGTTTTGCAGGTTTCTGGAATACACATTAGAACAGTTTTGGGACTAGTTTCGAATTTTTCTTACGTTTACATGGAGGCATGTAATTATTAATGCTCTTCACCCTGCAATTTCGGAACAGGAATCGGGACTGGGACTTTGACGTTTCATTTGAATTCTAAGACATTTGACATAAAAAAAATTTCCGAAGCCTCAGAGAATCAATTTATCTTAGAAAAATATTTTTTTCGAGATGACACTACACACCTAGAAAAAATCGAGTAAATTTAAGTCTTCTGTGACCGACATATTCGAGCGTTAAAATTAACTCATTTATACAGGTGATCTAACACATATTTAATGCATTCTGATATATTTTTAAGTGCTGAAACATGTAAATTTACACTCCTGCTTTAAAAGCTGGCTGTGTTTGATACATATTTAAATCATTACTGCATAATTCAGTTATTTTACGAATTACGTTATTATGAATTGTGTCATATGTGGATTTCTGTCAGTTGTAAGTTTCATAATTTTTTGCTGTGTAGATCTCGACGTTTTATGACATTTGGTATCAAAATAAAATTTTTGATTTTGGAAATTTTATGTACACACCCCCACCCCGCCACAACCCTAACACTTATCCATATTCGATATATTTTTTTTCACAGGGACGTTTTTTTAGGTGTTCACACTTTTGAGCACTACCGCCTTACGAATTTTTTCTTTGTTTCGATTATAGAGGTTTTAACCTTAAGGTCATTCGCCTCTTCGGGCCAGAAAAACTTTCTGACCCTATGTGCGGGGTTGGGAATCGAACCCAGGCGGGCTGCGTGAAAGGCATCGACTTACCCATCACACTATACTCGTCCCCCGCCTTGCGAAATTGGACATTACCTCAAAATGCTAGCTCTCTAGTATAGAATCATTACATGGCTAATACTACGATCCTATTGTTACTAAGAATCCTTCCAGATCGGGGCTCGAGTGTACGACAATTGGCTTTTAAGACCAGAGCCCTATGCATTGAACCGCCAACCCGAAACTAATTGAAGTCAGTTCCATTTTAGTGCATTTCAATCGTTACTTCGAAGCCGGGTATCAATGAAGACAATGGGGGGTTAATTTGACCATGCATGAGATTTACAAATTTTTAACAATTAAATATTTGATTCCTTTCGCGATTCAAATGATCACATTCCACATTGGTTTGCAAAAATCGGATTAGCTTCGAGGGAACATTTTGCGATCTCGACTATCTGAATCGTATAGTAGATAACAATTGGTCCTCCAAGCCTCGGGTGAAATGTCGGTTTTGAGAAAGGCGAAAAAGGGGGTATATTTGCGGAGACATATATGAAAGGCACAGGGATTATATCGAAAGTGCCCAATTTCTGTCTACGTGGTTTATGAACTGTACCATAATCTGAATCATAATATATCCACTATCTAAAATACAGTTCAACTTGTACGATTAACATAACTAGCAAAAGCTAATTGTATAAAAGCTACTTGTAATTCCGCACTCGATTCTGATTTAATTCATTAGAATTCATTTAACCTGGAATCCATGAATGAACCATTATTTTTTTCAAGCCTTTTCTAAAATTGTTGCACAACAACTGTCAATAACATGAGCGTCTCTGATAAGATTTCAAATCTGTTAGAAATAAATTAAATTGTCATTTTCTTCATGCAATATACTGCCCATACTTGCATATCAGTCCCATATGGAAATTCGGCATGTCGAGAAAAACACGATCGAAATTTTATTTCCAATTTTTTTTATATTTATTTTGCTACCTAATGCTAAATCATGGTATTATTACATGGAATATCAGTAATACACCTTTGCTATTCCAATATGGCAACAAATGAAATTATTGAAATTTGCACTGAATTGGAATGACATGCGGGTACTTTGCTTATGGAATATTTTTTCACATTCAAAACTTTAATTGCAATTTCTGAGAGTATATTGAGCATAGATTTCATTCCTCAGGCTAACTCAAAATTGGCGAAAATCGATATGGGACTGATATGCGAGTATGGGCAGTATAGTTGCGTTAAATAATGAACAGTCTAAGACACAAATCTGCACATAACCAGGGGAACGCCTACTCTCAGCCAGTCTGTACTGAATTCTATAGTTTCTAATTATCAACGTTCTATAGTAATCGGTCCAGGAGCCGGAGTTGTTCAACCGATTTCAAGAGTAGAATTAACTGAATAATTGAGATTCTGGTGCGGGCGGAACTTGATCTCATCGTTCAAAAGCTTAAAAGTCAAGCCCAGTGGCTGAAAAACTTTTCATGCATTTTCGATTTTAAGTTAAACATCACTCTGTACGTATACTTTCTATCATAATACAAACATGATGGAATTCAAACTTCATTTGAAATTCTGAAAAAATATCTTTAAAGCGTTCCGACCTTTCTTTCGATTTACTGACCGACTGAGCACGCACACTTGACATGCCGGTCGATAGCACGTGTTTTTCGGGCCGGTCGCTTAACCGTCGCGAAAAAAAAATTCCATGACTAGCAGGCGATTTCACACATACACTGCGAAAAAGCCAATTTGAGGTAAATCAAACCATCGCTATATGACGAATTCGTCTGTTCAAAGTCCGAATGCTTCGCGGTCCAGTGTGATGAAAAACGTGACGCAGCAGGGAGAATAATTTTTCGACCTGCATGCGTTTATTTGCTTTCCGTTTTAGTGCCTTTGAGAAACGGTTGATCACGGTGTCATCATTCGAAACTGAGGTAGTAGGTTCAATTTTCAACCATTCATGTCCGAATTTCAAACAAAATGTATTTTTGTATTTTATCCCCTCATACTAGCGATACCACACACTAAGATTAAATCAGACTGACTTCTGAATAAGCGATCAAGTTCACCGCATTTATCGTTAACTACGCAGCGATTCGTCTGTTTATTCACATTCTCGTGACATTCTTCTTACCAAGAGTCTAGCCAATGTGTGCGTCAAATGCAAATTTCGCACCGTCGCGTGACCACCGCCACCGAATGTAATTGGTATGCAGTTTGCACTTGCACTTCTCCGTCGGAATGACGTTCTAAGACACGATTTGATTAAGATACGGCGCAGTTTCTTGGTACAAAACCGGTGAGAGATTTCTCCTATGTACTCGTATTTGAACTTCGATACTATTTACTGAATAGAATAAGTTTGCTAAGTGTCAATTGGTTTTAGTTTCACGACTTCAGAGCACAACCACTTTCAACGACAGTCCGGTATAAACTGAAACCACTAGTCGAGATGCGCCGTTTTACAAGAAGCGCGAAGAATTTTGTCGTATCAGTCACAAAAAAATATGTAAATACAGTTGGCTACTCAGCAGTATGGTAACGTGTGTCTTGATCGATTTTGTAGAAAAGTATTGTCAGTGTAACTTCAGAAAAAATAATTCCCTATAAGTCTGATCACGAGCAATTTTGAAATCTTATCTGTTTTCTAATTAAAATTAAAATCGTGAACGTACTACCAAACACTGGACTGTACCTTCATACAATACGCGGAAAGGTACTGAACTGTTGTTCTACCGTTCATTGCAAGGGGGAATTATCTGAAGAGTGCCTTAACTCGTACTCCTCTGCGGACCCTTGCGCCTTTTGGCTCTAGAAGCGCGAATGTACATAAGTATATAGATATAGAACGATAAATGTGCCAACAAATGGAGCACAGTTAGGGGCCTACAGGAACTTGAGCGACGATTCGCAAAACGATGCACTCTGTATGAGAATTGCGAAGAAAATAACAAAAATTGAAATTCGGCTAGAAATTGTCTAATTCCAGCTAATTAAAGTGTAGTAGATAAGCTAATTTACTCGCTTGATTGGAATCGGTTATGAACTATGGATAAATCGTCACCCAATTTTTTTTTAAATTACTTCAGATCGTATCGCATCGTTCTGCAATCATTGTAATTGAGTACGTCAATAACACTGCATGCTCAGCCCATGGTAAACAGGAGCTAAAGTGATACAGTGAATCTAGAACTGTACAGTCGACAGTTTTTCTTCCATTCATTCTTTTCAATTAACCGGCAGGGCTAAAAATAGCATTCTACATTTCTCTGCGGAACGATTTAGACGTACCTTTTAGCACTCGCTTAATATATGTATATATACTTGCTGATAGTGGGGTCGGTTTGTTGTCGCAGTTAGCCGTCACAGTTTACACTTACCGGGTCCACTCATACTATACTAGTTTTATGTAAGATAAACGAAATGATTTACACTCGAACCTTGACAATGATTCTTGATACTGATTGGTATAATAAGGTAAAGGAATGAGTGATGATCGTCGTAGACGTGGACAAGTAATTATCAACATGGTGAGAACTCGTATCCGATGTTCTTTTTATAAAAAACCTAAACCGTACCACAGGGTGTCTGTTAGATAGAGCAACGGAAAGGATGCAAACATTCACTATACATGAAACTAAACGTACCATTCTTTATTCATCATCTAATAACTAGCTATCAATACATTCATCACTCTTCTACTCGTAAGCTGTGTACGACCATCAACGAAAAAGTATTAACAAGTTCCTATCTTGAACTTTTCCATAAGTCTACGATTTGATCAATATCGCGTTATATGTTAGTAGCTAAATGAGAGTGTGCAAACAGGCTTGCACTCAACAGCTCATGGGACGAATTGAATCGATAGAAAGTTCTTCAAGTAGTACCAGTTAGCATTGAAATGTTAAAGAATATTTAACAGTTGTTGCGTTATCGCGATGATTAGCGTTGTTGTTTTATTTTCCAAATTGATTATAATTTTTTGAAACTATTTAACTAAGTTGTTGACCCTGCTTATGTCGGAAATTGATATCTATTAACATTCTTGTTTTAACAAATTTTATCCGATGTAAGGTAATTAAGGTAGTTTCTAAGCCAACTGCAGTTGAAACCATACTTTTCGAATCGGAACTGGGTTGAGTTCAGCTTCAAATTTCGCATATAAAATTATTACATATTCCTGTCTGTGTCAAATATCTATTACTAGAAGCTATAACAGGATCTATTATGAATTACAAGGATTGCTAATTAATACGTTTGAGGTAAATTGGAGTGTCGGTAACAGGTAAACATACATTTAATATATATAATTTAATACATTCAAACGGATACATATAAATTTATGACGAAGGTGGACTGAAAACATGCTCTAGCTGCGGACGCAAATTGTGTTTTGCCTTTCTCTATAAAAAGAATTGCTAGATATTAGAATTGCTGGAAAAAACAACTTTCATACGAAGCCTCGGAGACCCAGAGTATTATTTACCTTTCGATGAGATCGGATCTGCATTTTTAAAAGATTCTAAGAGATGACTGAACTGATTTCAACAAACTTAGGCTCGTTTAAAAGCCACTATTGAATTGTGAATCGAAAATCAAGTGGCTGTGATTTCTGGTTCCGGAGATATAATCTTATACGAGGCGTAACTGACAAAACGCGTTGTTTTTTACCGTTCAAGATGACAGAACCGATTTTAACAAGCTTAGGCTCGTTTGAAAACTATTATAAAATTGTGGATTAAGTTTGAAAATCAAATAGCTGTCACTTCCAGTTACGGAGATATAATGGTATAAGTGACGTACCTTCCTTAAAGGCACAACCGATTACAATCAATGCTTATGTTGATTTAAAAAAAATTTAAAAATTTTCGAAGTATATCATCTAATTAGAAGTAACCATGCAGTATTCCGAAGTTACTTTAATTGTTAATTTTAGATACTCCCCGGCAATGATGTCTAGTAATAAAAAGCAATTCAAATCCTGATTCAAACTTTCTCAAATTATAAGTTACACGAAGAATATTGAACCAAATAATCACAAATAACGCCAATTCACAAACCATCTTTTTAAATCTATTGCAAAGGTTATAAATATTATGAGTTTTTTAAGAACATCGATAAATCGGAAGCCACTATGTCGAAACTTTCAATATTATTTATTAATCTTATTCATTTATTGCAAGCGTGGATTAAAAATAAACTATGGATTTTTTAATGTTATTACTCTTCATCAGATACTGCAACATTGTAAATTTTATGTAAAAATATTCGTCATTTATGTTTTGGTACCACGTGGGTACCGGTTTGTGCAGAAGTGCACATGACTGTTTTGATTGTTTTACGTTTCTCATTCAGCTCATCAGTTCATTAGCAGATTATGTTGACTGCTAATGCCACCTCGCAGATCAACATAATCCGCTAAGCAGACGTAAAGTCATTGCTGTTTACAATGCACTTATTTACACCAAAGTGCTACGTCTATCCTGACGTCTCTGGCGAAAACGAATTTACGACTTTATGGCCACAAACATATTTTAGTCATTTAGGTTTTGGTACCTCGTGGGTTGTTGATCCGCGATGTGGCATTAGCAGTCAACATAATCGGCTAATGCACTGATGAGCTGAATGCGAAACGTAAAACAATAAAAAAAAATCCGGTTGTTTCTGAGATACGGTTGCTCTAGGTGAGACATTTTATTTTCGCAGAGGTAAACGGTGTGCATTGTAAGTTGTTCTTGAACAAAAAATATTATAGATTTTTTGTTTGTTATTTTGAGTTCTCTATGGGACGTCGTTGTTGTTTTTTAAAGATTTTTACAAAAACTAATTTGTTTAAAAAGTGGGATAATTTTTTTTTGTTACAGTTTTCGAAACGGTGTTCTATTCAAAATTTAACACGCTTAATTTCATATAAAGGGTTATTGTACAAACAGTCATCTCATTGGTGGATCTTTGTTTCGGCTCTAAGAAGCAATTGCACTGAAAAGAGTAGATCGAAAATTATTCAATACCTTATGATAAAAAAGAACCGGAATTTTCATTTTCTCTCAACGTTGGCAACACTTTTATACACATTCTGTCAAATTTTGACGCATATCGTACGATTAGTTTTTGTTTGGCGTCTATACAAAGAAGTTGAAAAATTTTCGTGTTACGATTTTTATAATGGATGAAAATTTAGAACAACGGCTCGCCTTCGAAGCGCCATTCGGTCGATTGTTGTGCGGTTTCGACGTCATATTCATAGATCCACACCTCATCACCAGTTATGATGCATTCGATGAATGTGGGATCACTATCTGCGTTGGAAATCACCTCTTTGGCCACATCAACACGACGCTGTTTTTGAATGAAATACAGCTTTTTTGGCACCAGCCGAGAAGCGACGCATTTCAAACCCAAAACATCAGTTTAAATGTGTTCGGCTGACCCATAAGAGATGTCCAATAACACAGCAATCTCTCTAATCGGTACAGAACGATTTTGCAACACGATTTGCTTCGTTGATTCAATGTTTTCTTCAGTAACAGATGTTGTTGGGCGGCCAGGGATCTCATCATGATCCAAGCTTGTACGACCACCTTTGAAGCGTTTATACCACTCGTATGCCTGTGTTTTTCCTAGACACGATTCACCAAAGGCCTTCAACATTTTCAACGTTAACGGAACACTTAAATTCATTTGCAACACAAAATTTGATACACGCACGTTGTTCTAAATTTTCATCCATTATAAAAATCGTAACACGAAAATTTTTCAACTTCTTTGTATAGACGCCAAACAAAAACTAATCGTACGATATGCGTCAAAATTTGACAGAATGTGTATAAAAGTGTTGCCAACGTTGAGAGAAGAAAAGTTTACCGATTGGACAAGCGCGAGAATTTTAAAATGAAAATTCCGGTTCTTTTTTTATCATAAGTTACATATTCAAACTAAACGTTCAGGAATCAAACTAATCGTTTCGTTTTTGACTCATCAGTGCATTACCGAATTGTGTTGAACTGTTAATGCAACCTCTGCATTCAACATAAACCGCTAAATAGACGCGAAGTAAATGCTTTATGCATCTCGCTTATTCTGCACCAAAGCGCTACGTCTAATAATGTTTATGTTGAACCGTGAAGTGACATAAGATGTGCACCATAAACTGCTCATGCACTGATGAGTCGATGACTAATAAAATTTGTCGTGTGCACTCTGCCCAAACCGGCTCCCGTACTTCGTAAAGTATTTTATTTCTTTATAATTATGTGAGTAATGAATAGCAAATAGTAAACTAGTGAGCTTCGGCTTTTTTAGAAAGAACATTTTCAAAATTCATAGTTTTTCATACTCAACTTGACGTCAACGAGACTATTACTGAGTACGATCGGTTAGAGATTTCTGCTAAACTACAGGAAAATGTTTTATCTATGTAGATCAATCTAATTGAAAACAAACCCTTTATAATTGATGCAATTTCAGGTTTGTTTTTTTTTCTTTACAAAAGTATTGTAGACATTTTTCAATTATATTGGCTGTTGATCACTATCACCGCATTACACGGTACCGAAATATTTATAGCTTCCATTCATGCCTGTCGATAGAAAGTTCGAATCAACAACACATTTGCGTGCTAAGTACAAATTAAACAGAGTTTTTAATCTATTTGTTTTCTAAATCGATTTACTCGCGAGTCTCAGGCCTAAATCTGAAATTCATGAGGTTGTAGCAATGGATACCGAAGTGATCCGTATCGCCAATAAGAGGGCGGAAGAGAGACTTGAAACTCATCCCTTCGCTACTGTTTTCTGCCAGAAACGTTTGGGAACTGACATATCATAATAGTTATGTTATCATCATATCATAACAAGTTCAAAATTCGTTAATTGATCGACAAAAAATTTTTTAACACTGCAATCCGGTATATATAACTTCCAC